>NC_060959.1:10753906-10886406 GCF_910589235.1 Vespa crabro
TATACAAGACAATCATTATTCTTTTATATATTTAGAAAATGTTACGCTAAGTAATTTTACGTACAAATAGAAATCTTAAAATATTATGCACCGACGAATGAAGCAGCTGTAAGCTGTCACATGACCGATTTTTTTTGGACTTTTTAATGGGACAAAGAAGGAAAAGTGTAACTGAAATTTATCACCCGCGAACAGCGAGTTATCACCTGCCAAGCACTTTTTTCCGAGCGGTTACGGTCAGTAAGGGAAATAAACAAAAAAGGGGGGGGTGGAAAAAGATAAAAAAAAAGAAGAAGAAAAAAAGAAGAAAAGAAAAGGAAAGAAAGGAGAGGAAAAAAAAAATGAAATAGACAGACGGAGAGACAGACAGACAGAAAAAGAGAGAAAGCGAAAAGGAACGCGTTAATGGCACAAACTTGCGGCTGGCGGAGTTCGAAAATAGAAAAGAAAGTGTGCAACCGTTTGGTCCGAAAGCTTGAAAACGAAACGAGGATAGAGAGCTTTGCTCGAGACAAAGATTAAAGAGAGAGAGAAAGAGAGAAAGATAGAATGAAAGAAGGGAGAAAGAAAAAGACGATGAGAAAGGAAAAAAAAATAATAAGAAAAGGAAAAAGAAGATGAACGTACTTACTTTAGGTAACCCGTGTGCCGTTGTAACAATCGCGAGAAGATAAAAGAGAGAACAAGAAAACACAGGAATGATGCTTCGTGAAGGGTTGCGAGAGATTGCCGAGTCAATGAGATAGACAGAGAGAGAATGAGAGAGAGAGAGAGAGAGAGCGAGAAAGATAGATATACATACATACATTCGTATATATATATATATATGCATATATATATATATATGTATATAAAAAGAAAGGTAAAAGCAATGGTGGTTTCGGAGAAAGTGGCCTTTTCCTTAGTCAGAGCCGGCCATTCGAAGAAGGAAGCTATGTAGGAGGAGATGAGCTTTCAGGTCCCTCGTAACCGTCTAATTATCCAGCAGATACTCTTTCTGACCCGTACTTAACGACCCTCTCGGCAAACTTTTTAATTACTTACTCCCTCGTACCGTTCTCTTCTCAGTAGATACGTATAGTAAGGGAAAGCCGTGTTTTCTCGATCCACCATCTTCGTCCATACCTTTATCTTTTCTTCTACTTCTTATTCTTCTTTTTCTTCTGCTTCTTCTTTTCCCTTTCCCTTCGACTTTCTACTTCCCTTCTTCATCCCTTCGAATCTCACTCCCAAGGGGCTACTCTAATTCGCGGTGAATATTTAGCCGACTTCTGAAATTAGTTGATCACGTGATATTCCCTATGTTTCTATTATTCCCTTTTCGTTTGTTTTCTTAAATATTTCAATCGAGTCTTATAACTAATTACGATGTTTGCATTATAATTTGTAGAATAAATAAGGATATAATAAGAGAGAAACGATGTTATAATTATTTTACAAGTTGACACTTTTTCCTTATAGATGATAAATAGAATGAAATAAATAAAAGGAATGTGCGATAATAAAAAGAAATTAATGAAATTTTGAATAGAGAATAATCCTTGGACTTGTATCATCCCGTTAATGTTCGCGACAGGGACTCGTAACCACCCTCGAAATGATATAGCAATTAACAAAGATAAAGATAGATGAGAGGGTGGTACCAAGCTCAGGGATAATAGGGACGCATTCCTACCTTTCCCTTTCGATTCTATCGTCATTCCACGAATATCGTAACTTTTGAGGGATGGTAAACACCGGTAGAAACGACATCCTTGGCTCGTTCTCGAAATACCATTACAGTTTCGACCCGTATTATTTCTCTCTTATCTCTCTCTCTCTCTCTCTCTCTTTCTCTATTTCTCTCTTAGAAGCCTGATTCTGAAGGTTCCACTTCAGCCAGGTCTCCGTCGACTGGTAGCAAGCGAAGAACACAACGATGGCTTATATTACAGTCCATAGTGGTAATCCTAGCTGGCGTGCACTTAAAGCAGCCTTGGCCCTGGCAACCCTCCACTTTCTCAAACGTTCTAGCATCCCTTTAGCAAAGTATTCCTGATAGTATTACTTCTTACTGGACTATCTCTCTCAGTCACTCTTAGCTTCGAACGTAAGTGGATTTTGTTGGTGGCCGATGTCCCTGGTATTCTGATCCTTTCAACGAGAGCCGATTTAAGACTCGATTATATGAAGTAAAAGAAAATTCCTGAAGAAAGTGGTATAGAAAGTGCGTAACTTCTAATGTTCCCGACTGTCTCCTGAGATTCTGTGTCTCGGCGAATTATTTTCATATAGTTACCTAAGTAGATTGTTATCGATTCGTGAGAGAATGAGAAAGAGAGAGAGAGAGAGAGAGATAATAGCACGGGATAATTTAATAAATAAGGAGTATTCGATGAGTATTCGTCTTATGATGATAGATAAAGAAAGAAAAGAAAAATGAAAAAGGAAAATACGTAAATGAATTTCGATCAAAAAAAGAAAAAAAAAAAAAAGAAAAACAAAGAAAATAGAATAATTCGAGGATCTATATAAACGAAAAAAAAAAAAAAAATAATAAAAGAAATGAGAAAGATCGAACGAGAGATCATCGTGTATCTTACGCGCCATAGTATAGATCCATCCAAAGTACCAAGAAATAGTTTCGAAGTAAGAAATCTTCTCGAATTCCAAAGAAAGCAAGTATATTCCTGCGAATCGAAGACGACTGTATCAGCTCCTATTTCCCTTCTTAACCTTCTCTTTTCCTTACCTCCTTTCTTTCAGGAACTATCGAAGAAATCGTTTGTACGCGCCGAGTAAAACGATCTATCTCGTTGAAGGTAGAGAATAAAAGAAAGTCGAAGGTGGTACACACTATTTCAGACGGCATCAAGGAGGAAAAGTCGCGATCTTCCATGTGACCACGAATCCTATCTTCTCTTTTCTCTCTCTCTCTCTCTCCTCCCCTTTTTCTCTTTTCGAGTTCTCGAGTACTCGCGAGAATTTCGTGCAAGTGGATCCCGTGGGCAAGGACTGAAAAGAAACTGCTGGCCGATTCGAAGAAAACTGATAGGCAGAAGGTTAAAAAGAGAAAGAGACGAACGACTTTTGGATAGAACGAAAGAGAAGAACAAAAGCTATGAAAGAGACAAGGAACTGAAAGAAACCACGAAAACGAGTGTGTGTGTGTGTGTGTGTGTGCGAGATAAAGAGAGAGAGAGATAGATGATTGGTTCGAAAGTGAGAAAATGAGAAAGATGCAGAGACAGGATCAAGTGAAAGAGAGAGATAGATAGATACAAAGAGAGAGAGAAAGAGAGGGAGAGAGAGAGAGAGAGATACTGGCAAATTGGATTACGGCTTCCTCTCTGTTCTCCAAGCTCTCCTCTTATCGTTCACTTAGAGAGGACCCTTTCTCCTCCCTCCATCTCTCTTTCTGGCCAGACTCGCTTGCTCTCTTCGTCTCCCGTAAAATTAATATCCGAAGATGAAAGAAGTAACGTCGTTCCTATGGACCATGCCGCCACCACTAACCTCTCACTCTCTCTCTCTCTCTCTCTCTCTCTCTCTCTCTCTCTCTCTCTCTCTGTCGCTCTCTCGCTTTCTCTCTGTATTTTTCATCGCTCTTTTTCTTTCTATCATCCTTCTCAATTCTTTCTTCTCTCCATCTCTTTTTCTCACGAATCACCCTTCCTAGTATATTTGCATAATATGGAATAAATCGTCGAATTTCGACGGCGAAACCGACGTCCGGGGTTTGTTCGTCGATGAGCCGAGGAAGGTTCGTTAGTAGGGTGGTACTCCGGTCGATTCAAAAGTTAAACTCGAGAAAGTAGTGGATGAGTATCGGTAAAAGTAAGTTTTTGCAAGACTCCAAATTATTCTTCGATAATGCACTGAAAAGTGTTAATGAAAGAAAAGAGATATTTAAATAGGTATAAGTGAAAAAGTACATGATTTGATTTAATAGAAAAAAAAAAAAGAAACAAGAAAAAAAAAAAACATTGAAACTTTTGAAGATGATTAATCATTATAATCGATATTTTCAAGTAAGATTAATAATGAAATGGGAAATGTTTCATGCTTTTTTATTAAAAGTACAAATAGTTTTTCGACATTTCTATTAATTCGAGGAAAAAAAAGAAAGCACAATATTATCGTTCTTTTACAGATGGGTGTAGGAACAAACAAGAAATTTCGTATTTCGAAAACTCGATCGGTAGGATAGACGAAACTCTGGCGAACTTCGTTATCCCGTAAATTGCTTAATTTTCTGGGAGCCGCTGAAAGCCCGCGGTTATTTATCGGGAATATACAATACCTATATACATATATATAGGTACACCACGTTTGTTTTCTGACCATCCGCGAAAAACATGTCGTTTTTTTTCTCTCTCTCTCTCTCTCGCTCTCTTTCTCTATCTCTCTCTCTCTTTTCCTAAATACGAAGAACGATTAATTTTCGGTTAAAATTGTCTGCTAATTGGCGAGTCGATTCATTTCGATTAATTTGAAAATAATTTTAGATAATCAGAGTAATTATTATTAATGCATTTGTTCGTCTTTAGCACGTATACGTTCAGTTATAATAATTGATCGATAAAAATTTGATTGTTTTCTTTTATAGTGGTTCTCAGTGGTCGTTTATCGACGAATGTGGTAAAATAAATAATTGAAAGTCTAGACGAAGTTACCACATAAATGTACATATATAACAACGCGTGTAGTAACAAATCAATAGAAAGATCTTTATTTAAATGACTTTTGGTCTACAATAATATCGATTGTCTTTATAATTGATCTCCGTATTAGTAAGAAAATTTATTTCGTCATCAATATCGATAATCGATAGTACCATAGAATAGATATTTATAGTTAGTAATTATTATTTCATAGGTTATTAGATTCTTTTCTTTCTTTTCTCTTCTTTTCTTTTCCGTTTCATTCTTTCTTTCTTTCTTTCTTTCTTTTTTTTTTTCTATTTTTATTTCACAGGACAGAACGAATTATAAACAGTTTGGCGAACAAATTCTGTAAGAAAGAGAAGAAAAATAGAAAAAAAAAAAAGAAAAAACGAAAAAGAAACAAATTACAAAAATTACGAAGAAAGATAAATGAGTTAATAAATAAATAAAAAAAAAAAGAAAAAAAAAAAAAGAATTTCATTTATCTTATCGAATGTCCCAGGCAAAATAACGAGGATCGTTGAAAAATTATTCTACGTTTTTCCATCGCGAAAAGCTACGATAACTTAAGGAATAGGGGTTGGGTAAGGGGTTGGTAGACTTCGACGCGTGCAACGAACTCGAAAATCGAACGATCCTCGCGAGGCTCGGTCGCGAAAACGACGAGGAAAGAGGGAACGCCAGAAGTAAAAGAAGAAATAGAAGAAAAAGAAGAAGATGAAGAAGAAGAACAAGAAGAAGAACAAGAAGAAGAACAAGAAGAAGTTGGTAACGATCCTGAGAAGAGTTGAAAAGTCGAAAAGTCAAAAACAGAGTTCGTTGATTTCAAAGAGGAAGATGAAGAAGAAGAAGAAGAAGAAGAAGAAGAAGAAAGGATACCACGCGTTGGAACGAAGTACGTCACGATTATAAACTTCGTAAAAAAAAAAGAAAAAAAAAAGAAAAAGGACGAAAAGAAGCTAAAGGAAATGAAAAATGTGTGGTATACTTAACTATAACATTTTTCATCGAAAAACTTTATATCTTTTTATATTTAACATTTAATGGGAAACGAAGTTAGATAGAAAAAGAAGAAGAAAAAAGAAAAAAAAAAAGAAGAAAAAAAAAGAAGAAAAAGCAAAAGACAAAGAAGAAAAAAGGGAAAAAGAAAAGGGGGGGGAGGCGGGAGGCGGGCTTGATAAGAAAAAGGAGAGAAGAGATAAGATAAAAAAGTTGTATAAAGAGAAGAGACAAACGAACGATTTCTCTGTAGATTTCTTCTTTCTAACTCTCTTCCTACTTTTTTTATGAAATCAATTGGAAAAGTTCGATTTCTCCTCGTTTAGATCCAGCGGTGTGTCCCACAGCGTACTCCTTTGGTTCGAAGTAACGATAGATCAGAGAACGTTTCCCTGAAAAAGGCTGAAAGTTTTCTAGGCGTTGCAACAACCAATAGCAGCAACGAAAAGCGATGAGAGAGTGAAAGAGTGAGTGAGAGAGAGAGAGAGAGAGAGAGAGAGAGAGAGAGAGAGAGGAAGAAAATAAATTCCTCTTCGTCCTTTTCCTCGCTCTTTCCTTATTTTCTTCTTTCTTCGAATCGAAAGAGAAGCAAAGACTTTCGGGAAAATCAACGAAATAACCCGAAGGCTACGTGATCGTCCAGTTTCCAAAGTTTCCTTTCCAGTTCGACTCGCTTTTTACCGTTTCCGTTCGAAAAAGATGTTAACTGATTGGACGAAATCGCGTTGACGATCGTTATTAAGTTTCGAAGAAACAACGAGATCCTTTTTCATTTAGGTATACGTTCCTCGAGAAAAATATCTCGAAGAATTTCTTCTAATATCATAGGAGGATACTAATATTACCTATACGTTTATTCGATTTGCGATATCGAGTAATATGCGTAGAATCGTATTTACGTAATACTGAATTTCCATTCGACTTCACGCCAACTACATCTTTCGAAAGATAATATTCGAAGCTGACATGGTGAATATTTCTATTAAATATTTTCACGTTCGATTTTACAATTTTCATTTCAAATGATACAAAAGATTCGTATTAATTCTATATCTCCGGTGTCGATTTTATCCTTTATTAAATAAACATTATCGGAGAAAAGGAAGTTATCATATTTCAACGTTGTCTCTTTTTCAAAATCATATAATATGCAACGCAACCAAATTCACATAACAAAATTACTTTTCGTAATAAATCAATCTTAATAATTCGATCCGACAAAAGTTGATGAAAAAAAAAAAAACAAAAGACGGCTCATAAATTATTCCATCGTGATAATTAATTCGAATCGAGGAATGAAGATTTTAAAAGGGTTCAAACAGGACAGGAAAATCGACGCCAGTAGTTTAGATGGAACTTGTGTAAATGGCGATGCGAATAAAACCGCTTTAGGATTGTTTTGCAGTTGCCAAGGTAACTAAATTTTCGTCGTTTTGCACTTGCTCTCAAGGTAACTAAATTTTGGTCGTTAGTGGTCGAGAGCTGGTAACGATGCGGGCAAACCGGCGGAAACTACACCGGGAATACTTCGAAATCATACTCTTACACAGAACGTTAAGTATACCAAAATGGTGAGCACACTGCAGAAAGTGGTTTCTTATTCGTTTTTTAAATGTATTTTAAACAATGGCAGTCTATAAAAAAATATCTATCTATCTATCTATATATATATATATATATATAAAAATACAAATTACATATACACGTATATATATAATAAATCTTATATGTTTTTCATTTATCAATTTGAAATAGTTAAAACGAATGAAAGACGAATTATAGAATGGTAGGCACGTTATGTGGGTACCATGAAGTCAATAAAACTATTTCCAGTAGCAATCATCTCTCTCTCTCTCTCTCTCTCTCTCTCTCTCAATTTCTCCACTTCCTCTCTCTCTCTCTCTCTCTCTCGCTCACACTATCTTATACGAGAACGTTTACTCGGCCACTCGCGGTGAATGTTGCTAACTTTGCGGTTAAGCGGGTAGAAACCTCGTCAAAGTGCTTTCCATCGTTACATCGTACCTTTTAACGAGATCGGAACTACTTT
This sequence comes from Vespa crabro, assembly GCF_910589235.1. Lineage (NCBI taxonomy): Eukaryota > Metazoa > Arthropoda > Insecta > Hymenoptera > Vespidae > Vespa > Vespa crabro. The sequence goes on from NC_060959.1 coordinate 10,761,602, forward strand.
TCGTGCTTCGGTTGTCTCGAATTCGAAGGATGTAGATCAAAACTTGTACTATTGTTTTCAATTTTATTAGGATAAAAATACAAATTCCTCATAGTCGTATCGATTAATATAAAAAAAAAAAAAAGAAAAAAAAGAAAAAAAAGAAAAAAGAAAAAGTAACAGAAGAAAAGAGAAGAAGAAGAAGATGAGGAAACAAACGTTTTGGTTGGACATTTCTTTGATGTAAGGTATAAAAAAAAAGGGCCGACCTTTTACAAGTGTTACAAAATGTTTCTAAGTGGATAGATTGAAAATAATAAATAGGAAAAGGATAGCGAAACAGTAGTATAACGACTTGTTTTGTCAGACGTTGGAGAGAAGTTCACAAATCACGGAAAAGCGATGGACGTTGCTGCGGTACGGTTCATCGAGAAAATCGTTTGGGAAAAGGGTGATGGTAGCACTATGTCTGGCAAACCGACCACCCTGACGGACTTTCACGAAAAGAGAATCGAAGGGGACAAACCGTGTTGCGGTTGAAGTAAGCGTGGGAAGGAAGTCCTGCAGGAGTACGTTCGACTATCGGAACACGGAAAAGAGTCTGAGAGACTAACGAAATTGTTTTATCGATCTCTTCGTCCTTCTCTATTTTTCTATCGTTTCTATCTTTCTTTCTGTCTTTTTTTATAAAGTGACCCTTCGATCACCTCGTCGGATTAAAAGAACGACGGACGCCTGACTTAAGTCGAAACTTTTTTCATTTTCTTTTCTCTCAATTTCTTTTTTTCTTCGATTTGAAATATCTATTTGCGTTTAGTGAATTAACAAATGATTCATAAAAATATATAAGCGAATGTATTAAAACTAAAATTTTCGTTTAGCTTTTATCGAAGATTTCAAATTAGGATAGAATTAGAAATAATTCATCGACCAGTCTTATTTTATTCTTCGTAATAAATCTTTTACGATCTTCTGTCTTTTTTAACACTTCCATTATTAATAATATTTCGATGTCATTCAATATCACATTTCTTCGTTTGCTCTCGACTATAATGAATTATTACGTTCTCTAATAGATGCTTCACCCTTTTTTTCTCCGTTTTCTTTTCTTTTCTTTTTTTTTTTTTTTTTTTTATTTCGATGCGATTATCTTTCGATTTTATCGATGAGCGCTAAGTCTCTTTGGATTCATTTAATTTTCATTTACATTTAGATTTATGTTTATCCTCGAAATAAAAAAAAAAAGTTATTGTATCTCTTCCCTCTCTCTATCTCTCTCTCACACACACACACACACACTCTCTCTCTTACTGTTTTTCTTCTATCTATATCACGTAGACTATCTTTCTTCTCGTTTTACCGCACGGCGCCAACGACCACGCGAACTTTCACATGAGACAGCTTTTTCCGGGTGCGCAAGCTCGTAAGCTCGAGCACGAGCGTCCGAAAACTTTTCCCGACAAATACTTACCGTGGTTTTAGTGAAATTTTCGACGGACGGGGCAAGTGAGCGATAACCTTTTCTCTCTCTCTCTCTCTCTCTCTCTCTCTCTCTCTCTCATTCTCTCTCTCAATCTTCCTCGCGAAACTTTATTCGCCAAGGGAGTACTTCACCTAGGCGCAAAGTAAAAAGTTCATCGTAATTACGAGGAATTCGCGGTGATGTTTAAGTTGCATAGAGAAAAATTATTTTTTCTATTAGAAAGAAAGAGGAACGATGTCTGGATCAAGTTAGTTCATTCTAGTTACTCAAAAAAAAAAAAAAGAAATATAAGAGTATGCCACTTGGCCGGAAACAAATGAAAGGTTAATTAGGTATTAAGAAAGATCGTGAATTTTCAACGTGGAATCAATCTGGAACGTGAAATGATTTTATACCAACAATTAACATACGATTAATAACAATTATTATGCCCGTAGGAATGATAATTAATGTATAATAATTATGCACGTTATTTCCATAAATTATTTTTAATCAATAATGATTATAACTCATGAGGAATTTATGAACAATGAAGATTTTCGAAGGAAATAGCGGTTTCTAATCTGTGAAATAAAGTTCGAAAGCCATCAGCCAACCCCTTCTCTACTTCTTCATTCCCCGTTTCCGTTCCTTATCGCCCTTTCACGGTAACACTTTCCTCACCCTTTTACTCCGAAATCTTCGCGAACAGCTTCGTTGTCGCCGTCGTCGTCGTCGTCCCTTTCCAGCCGGAAGGAATCTTCGAGTTCGCTGACTGGAAGTCTCCTTTCTATCTCTCTCTTTCTCTCTCTCTCTATCTCTCTTTCACTCCTTTTGGCCAAAACCAACTCGATCTTCGGCCGTGTCGTGTTTCCACGCCCACCGGCTGCGCCCAGTCAATGGCCATTGTATTTTAAACAAAGCCCTCGGCGCGAGTTCTACGGGATTTAATGAAAGAAGGATCCTCCCAAATCTCTCTCTCTCTCTCTCTCTCTCACACACACACACACATTTTCTCTTTCTATAAATATATATATGTGTGTATGTATATATATATATATATTTATCTAGCTTTCTGATTCCTATAGATCCTTGTTGGCCAGCAAAGGAAAATGGTCGGCCAATGTCAACGCCGTCTTTCCCTTCTGGCACTGATTTCTGAATTACTTAGACCCGACGATGTGGATGAGAGATGGAATATCGTTGGAATTTGTTTAACGAGGCGTGAAAATTTTCTTCTCGAACGTCGAACGCTTTCTCGTGGTTTCTCCCATAACTTCGTCGCGAACTTTCTATAGGGAAAGTTTTTATCGTTGTTCAAGCGTGATTAATATTTATTTAAACTTGAAAGAAAATGGAAGAAGAGTAAAAGATTTTTGTAAGTTTAGTTTATTTAGGAGAAAATTTATTGAACACTCTTCGAATGGTTTGATAAGGAGTTCTGAACGAAAATATTGAAATTTGTTTAATACGGATAATATTAAAATATTGTATGAGATAATACCTCATTAGAATTATTATATTAACTTAGATTAATTAATATCAGAAAATGAATGAGTAAAAATGTCGGGATTGATTCTTGATATTCAAGATGGTTCATGACAGAGGCAATAAGCTCGCCGTCGTCATCGTACGTCAACGCTGCCACGAAGTTCTGCCAGTTCCCTGGCTCGTAAAGCATTCAACCTCCCTGTAACAGCCCCCGCTTGTGTGTTTGACATTTCGACACGACATTATTACGATACGTGCTGTCAAAACGTTTAGGCGGGTTCGATGGACAAACTTCTCGGTTCTAATAACAATGATATTTTAATTAATTTTAATAAACCTAGCTCAAAGTTTATGAGGGTCTTAACTTTAGGTAAACTTTGATCAAAAATTTCGTACGCGTTTGAAACTTAGCAGAACGTCGATTAGGGTCGATGATAAAGCATATATTCTATGTATACTGAATGTAGTTACACGTTACGAAGCTACTTATCGTCCCTTCCGGAACACAATTTTCCGATAACTATGTAGCTAACACTTTTTATTATAGCACCCTCCTTCTTCTTCTTCTTTTTTTTTCATCTTCTTCTTCCTCTTTTTTTTTCTTCTTTCTCCGTGTAGTGCGATCATAAAAACTTCTCTTCGTTGGAACGATGGACAGAGATTAAGAATACCCTGATTTTTTCTTGCATTTAATTTACCTGTTTCGATACTTTTCACTTATTTCACTACGAGAAGAGATAAGAGTTTACTTGCTAAAGTTCGTAGCAACTATTATTCATTAACTACTCTCGGAAGTCCATCCGGAATACTACAGAGAACTCCGGAATCAATTTATTGAATCTCGCGAGCGAACTCAATCTAACTTCCATAACGTCGAATTATGCTAGTTTATGTAGCTATATAGAAATAGAATCTCTCTCTCTCTCTCTCTCTCTCTCTCTATCGCTCGATAATAGTTAAATCAAAATATATTTTAATTGAAATTAAACGATTGAAATCGGTTTGATTCGAGTTAACAAAATCAACGATTTAAAAATTGCAATATACATGTAGTAGTTCAAAAAATAGAGAAAATTATAATGTACCCGTACGAAAAAAAAAAAAAAGAAAAGTTGAAATAAATATTAAAGAACGTATTAGATAAATTGAAATTTATCTAAACGAAAGAAAATGAATAAAATAAAAGATAAAACTATGATCAAAGTTTCTTTTAAATGCAGCCAAGAGACCGATCTATTGCAAGGTGTGTCTCATGGACGAGGTACTATCGAGAAACGATAGATCCCCGAGCGTGCATCGTGGGGCACCAGCTGCACCTTCACCGCCATAGCCCCGGTATCGAGCCGGCGAAGCGGATAATACGGTTTTAACGAACTATTTTCCATAATGCAAGTGAAGCATTATCAGGCCGTTCAGTTTCCTATAGCCTCTTTCTATCTTCTTTCTTTATATATATATATATATATATATATATATATATATATATATATATAATATACATAGATATATAAAATATAACGTAGATACGTATATACACTTATACGAAAGCATCCATGTATATTTATGAATATGAGTGTATATCTATATAGAGAAAGATAGAAGATGAGTAGCGGAAAGCCGTTAACTTTACACCCCGATTCTCGAGAGCGATGCTATAAATTTCTTTTCTGATTCGATAGAAAAAAAAACGAGAGAGAGAGAGAGAGAGAGAGAGAGAGAGATAGAGAGAAGACGATATTGAAGAGAGAAGGACAAAAGGAGGATGATCCGATGAGCAAATTTATATAGTAAGAAAAGCATCATTGAGTGGTGGAAAAATATAAATAATATAAAATATTATAACATAAAAGATAAAGAGGATGGAATATGGCATAAAGCTCGATTATATAGAACTTGATATGTATGTGTAAAATAGAAAAAGAAAAAAAGAAAGAGAGAGAGAGAGAGAGAGAGAGAAAGAGAATGATATTAAACGAGAGGGTGGAGAAGAAGAAGTAGCTAAGGGTAGCAAGCGTGCAGAAAGTGGAAATTTAATTAGCGCGACGCACTTGTCTAATATGTCCTTATTTCCCCCCTCCATCATTTTCTCTCTCTTTCTCTCTCTCTCTCATTCGTACTAATTTACTATTTCTCTATCTTAGTCACTCTTTCATATTAGATCTTTGTCCCGTTTTCTTCTCCTTTTCCTTCTACCATCGGTATTTCAAGGTGGATAAAGCCCATCTTGAAGCGTCGTGTACCCGTTTAAGCAGTAAATTATATTCACTATGAAATTGGAAGACGTACGTGTATTCAACATTCATGCGCAGATGTGTTTAAAGAGAGAGAGAGAGAGAAATAAAATCTTTATCCTTTCTTTTGTTAGCTAATTAAATTTTCTGTCGAGTTTTTGTTCAACATTTTATAAAGGTTTTTTATCGACTCAAATATTCTTACAGGTTTGATCCTCGAAAGAAAAATAAAAAGAAATAAAAAGATTGGAAATGAATTTTACAAAATTGTTCGAAAACAAATAGCATATGTTTGTAAAAGTTTGAAAAAATTTTCTATTCCGTTATAATAAATTCTTTTGATACTTGTCATTTTTTTATTTTCTTTTGTTTTTTGTTCCGTCGATATCTGCCAAATATATTTACTAACGAGTTTGTTTTTTCGAATTTGTATGAAAAAAAAAAAAAAAAAAAAAAAATACAATAATAATAATAAAATACTTTCCGCGATATTGATAATGGATGACATCGAAATACGATGTATAATTATTAATATTATTGTGAAATAATAATACAATTGGCACAGGATGAATGTGAAATAATATACATATGTACTACGTATATAGATATATTAAGTATATCACAATAAGTATTATATATCAACATAGATATATGAATAGTTCTATGTCAAATATCAATATCTCATTATAGGGCTACGTGGTAGCCCTATTAATGGATCGTTCTCCGTGTTTTTCATAATTTAAAAATGAGTAATTTTATATAACATTATAAATGAAATATTTCGAATCATTTTGTCGCACTTAAACGCTCGGCAAAACAGCGTTTGTAGATAATGAACAGTGGTAGGAGAAAGCATTAAAAGGTTTTACAAAATTCATGGGCATTAGTCGAGGACGATGATGAAAAAAGATTTTTCTTTTTTTTTTTTTTTTATATACTTTTTTATTTATTTTATTTTTTTTTTTAAGTTTAATCTAGAGATCGATCGCAACGACTCACTCCGTTAGATTTGTTTAATAAAGCAAGCAACAATCGAGCTCTGTATATAAACTGGAAACACGTCAAGCGTATAATGGTTAATTAAAACCGATCGAACGACTCCATTAAAAGTTCGACCGTTTCAAAGTTGATTTTATTACGTGCTTTACGGCTTCCGAATAACTGAAATATTTACAAAGAGAGGGGAAAAGGGGGGAAGAGAGTGAGAGAGAGAGAGAGAGAGAGAGAAGGAAAAAGAGAAAGGGAGAAAAAGAGAGAACTACGTTGAAATGGCAGTGCGATAAAGACGGCCGTAAACGCAACGCTTTGACGCCAATTGCGTTTCGTGCGATCGACAATTGCTGTCAATCGAAGGATAGAAGGAACTGACCGAACGTGAAATCTTTAAATATGATGTATTTTCTTTCTCTCTTTCTCTCAATATTTTTGTTTTATTGATAAAATTTATGAATTGAAATCGATCCATTCTCGTTTGATTCTATTATTAAATTTAGAATCGACAATCTTGCTATCTGATTTCTCACCTTCCCCTTACTTCTTTCTCCTTCCAACACTTCCGCGATCGTTTCCTCATAAAAGTAATATGTCGATACAAGTTAGTATGGAAACAAGAGGATTGACTTTACATCGATTAAAAATTAATCGTTCGATAAAGGTCCATTTCGAGGAGATGCCAAAACATCGCTATGTATATTTGATGTGAAAGGTAAAATTCGGTCGATATACCAAGCCGTATCAATTCTATCTAACTTTATATATATATATATATATATATCCATGTTCCTCTTTTAAAATAGTTCGCTTTTTAAAGTTTACTGAACGAATTACGTTCATTTACCATTTTTTATGTCACAATGTACATACGTGTGTATATACATTCATCACTTGTTCATTCTCACGACCTTTCGAACATCGACTACAGTCGAGAAAGAAAGTATTCAGTAAATCTTAATCTATTTTCGATAACACATAAATTATTAAATTCTTAGTTACGTCATTATTCGATATAATTAGAAAACGAAGATTCAAAAATTGATAATAAATAAACATTGCAAAGAATATTGATTCAATCCTTGTGATATCGAATAAATCTATATAAGAAATTTGTTTTTCGAGATGAAAGGGGAAAAAAAAAAATATTGCAATGTAAAAGAAAATGCTTGTTAAGAAATATTTTTTATATCGACTGTATATATTACATACCATATAAATGACGTAACATGGCAAGAGAAAGTAAGACATATGTATGTAAGTAATACATATAAACTCGATGCTAGAAAAGCCACGTCACAGGGTATACAGTATAGAGTATACAGAAAAAGGAAAGAATTGAACAACGTCACTCTTAAAAGGAACACGAAGTTATGACGGCATGAGGTATGACGTATGAGAAGGTGCATGCGATAAAAGTCGGTAGATGTGACGTCAGATAGTGTATAGTCGATCGTAACCATTGTTCTTCTATCTTTTTCTATCGCTTACATTTTATATCATCTATTCACTCACACTTTCTCTTTCTCTCTCTCTCTCTCTCTCTATTCCACCTGTTCTTCATAGAAGTTCTTCACCTTCAGATATTATTCAGATGGTAATCGCACGCTAGCAGTTCATGGAAATCGTCTAAATTGCAAATCCAGGTTATTTCTGATTTGAAAAGTTTCTTCATCGAAAAAGATTAAGAATCAAAACGATAGTTTCGTTAAATTAAATAGAGATTATTAATTATTATTATATCGATCATTTATAAGTAATACGAGTTATTTGCAATATTCTCTTTCGTTATATACCTTCTTCATTTTTATTAAATAATGGATTAATAGAAATATTATAATCGTCACTTACCTTTAAACGAAGACGATGTTTCATAGGAATATCAAGAAATGGGATATGAATGAACGACGGGATACAAATCGATTGTTTATTAAAGCAAAACTTTATTATAGCAATAGTGAACAATGGATAACTATTAAAGATTTTTAACATGTTCTTTTTTTTTTTTTTTTTTTTGATAAAAATAGCGATTGGATGTTTAGGTAGTAGGTGAATATCTAAAAGGGCCTTTTACCGTACGAAATCTTCTTTTTCGAAAATGAAAAATGTATCTACGGTGGTGTTGTCGACGATGACAAGTCCGCGCGCACACGTCGATAATTAAATGGACGTCGATTAACTGCATGAGTTTCGTTTTTCATTTCATTTTCTTGTTGATATAAGGAACGGAATCTATTCTTTTAAATATCTATTCCTAAACAGAGGACATTACTACGCACTTGAGGGAAGATTAAAATGTAATGTAAAGTAAAAAAAAAAAAAAAATGTCCGATATATCCTTTTAATTTTGTGTCAATTTCATTGACAAAGCAAAAAGCAAAACGAAAAGCAATAAAACGAAATCAAAAAGAAGAATATATCGATATTTTATATTTAATATAAAAGTCGATACGTTTGATATGAAGTGGTGGTGGTGGTGGTGGTGGGGGAGAGCCGGGATAGGGGGGAAAAAAGAAAAAGAAAAATGTATTTTTTCCATAAATCCGTAACGATGTTCTTTTGCAAGCATCAAAGGATTTATGATATTTATACTCCCTGAAGTCGCTGATTTTCATCCTTCATCGTCGTTTTCGAGCGGATGGGGTAAGAAAAAACAAAAAAAAAAGAAAAAAAAAAAAAACAAAAAGAGAAAAAAAAGAAAGTAAATAAAGAAAAAATGAAAGACAAGTAAAATGAAAAGAAACGAGGAGGATTAAAAAAGAAAAAAAAGGCGAGTTCAGTAAGTATATATATATATATACAGGTGAACGTTGGAAAATAAATAAAAATGAATCGCTATACGAATAGATTATTAATCTCGCGATGACTTTCGTTCACATTGAAAAAGGTCGAATGTAAAATGAAAGGGAAGATACGTAAACGGTTCGAGGATCTAAATCAAGAACATAAAGAAGAAAAATAAAGAAGAAATAGAAGTAGAGGAAGGAAAAGAAAAAAAGGAAAAGAAAAAAAAAGAAAAAGAAAAAAAAAATAGAAGAAATATCTAAACGAAAGGAAATCGAGCGAGTCGCGCGAGTCATGCGTGTCTGTAATATCCTAAGTCAAGGGTGATAAAGTAAAATGTAGACAAACCTGTGTACGTGTCTCTGTCCCTATCTCTCTCTCTCTTTCTCTCTCTCTCTCTCTCTCTCTCTCTTTTCTCTTTTCGTGTAAGTATACGTGTACGTGTATACATGTTAAGTTTATTCTCTTTCTTTGATAATGAATGTTCGTGTTCGTGTTGACTTCTTCGTAAAACGAGAATTATTCTGTACGATTTACATAATAATACTTGGTATGTTACTTCAAAAAACTGGAAACCTAAGGACAGTCGTCTTCTAGACCTAATGATATATTTTAATAAGTCGTTATCGGCTATCCTTCAAATTATTCTCAATCCTCGTCTATCGCCTCCTAACGTTTTAATTAGTCGTCGATTCCTTTTAATCGGAGTCCGTTCTTTATCTTTTTTCTTTCATTTATTTTATTTTTTTTTTTTTTTTTTTTTACTTTTTCTCGGTTTCTTCTTTTTGCTCTTTTTTTTTTTTTCATCGGATGCATACATTCAATTCAATTTATCGTCACTTTTCGCCGATCATTTCCTTCGCCGAAGCTTTATCATATTTTTCTCTTCCCTCTCCCCATATCCTCCCTCCCTCCCCCTCTCTCCCTCTCTCTATCACTCTTTCATTTTCTTTCGCTCGTAAACATTATTCTTTTATAATCTAGCTTTTATTATAGGCGATCGAACGCAATATGCGAAAGGACGAAGGATTATATCATGAAATTTGTTCGCGCAATCGATACGTATTTATCTCGAACGTTCTCGCAAAAAGAATTCTTCTTCTTAGCATAACTTGTGTTTATTCTTTATTTTCGTCCTTCCTACAAACGGCGATCGTCTTTTCTCTTTCTTTCTTTCTTCCTTCCTTCCTTTCTCTCTCTCTCTCTCTTTCCACTGTTACTTCTCTTAACGATACGGTATCTCGATTATCTTACAAATAATATATCTAACAATTTTAGGTTCATCTTAGATTGCTTTCCTTGATCACTCCTCCGACGACTCTCATTGAGAGAATTCACCCAATACGATCGTCGAATCCTTTCGACGCTATATGAATGAGAAAGCACGGGCAAGCAAATCATTCTTCTCCATTTTTGTTTTTCCTTCCTCTTTTTCTCGTCCAGAGGTAAAAGCCGACAAGTCGCAAAGGGTGGGTTCTCTCTCTTTACCCTAAAGATCATATACCTTACTATTTTTATCGATAATATTACGTTTGCTTATTTATTTATTTATTTATTTACTTTTTTTTTTCTTCTTCTTCTTCTTTCATTACTCTTTTATAACTTTCTTTTAGACGTACGATAGTTAGGTTTTTCTTTTTTTCTGTTATTCATCTTTTTGTCTCTCTCTCTCTCTCTTACACACACACACACATACATACACATTCGTCTCTCTCTCTCTCTCTCTCTCTTTCTCTCATACACACACGCGCGCACACACATCAGTGTATCGATCGATCCACGACGTCACGATATAGTTAATATGTATATCCACACGTATTTCTCAACACATTCGCATGACTCTCATTCTGATTTTTTTATTTTTTTTTGTTTTTATTTTTTTTTTTTTTCATTCACAGCCAACGAAAGAGTTCTCGTCGAATTTTCATTGTTATTGTTATTGTTGTTGATGTATTTCTTTTTTTTTTTTTTTATCGTCAGAAGAATTTTTTTAACATTTCAAGCATCTCGAAGAGAATTATATCGATCACTCGATCAATCGTGGCAAGATATCCGTTCGTCTTCGTTGGCCTGACATTCTCTCTCTCTCTCTCTCTCTCTCTCTCTCTCTCTCTCTCTCTCTCTTCCTATCTCTTTCTCTCTCTTTTTTCCACTCACTCTCTCCCTGTTATTCTCACTTTCTCATATTCACTTCGTAGAATTACCCTTAAATCTTAAGTCATAATACTATTCAATACTTATTGAAGCTCATAATAAGTACATACTTCGAGGATTAGATTATCAATTATTGTATTTAATTCTTACGATCTTACGATTTTCGTACACTTTTTAGAGTGTACATTCGTTCATAAACATGTATTCTCGATCTCTCTCTCTCTCTTTTTCTCTTTCGCAAAATTTTCTAAACGACGATCCTCGAACGATTCATCGATATATGATTTTTTATCATATTCGATATTCATACGACGAGGCTGATAGGTACAAAAGGTAAGTCATCGAATCTGAATGACAGTGTTTCAACGACATCTGTACAAGGAATTAAAATATATATATATATATATATATATATATATATATATATATACACATATATATATGTATATATGTGTGTATATGAATAAAAAAAAAATTGGGAAATGATTACGACAATGATTGAAAACGCACATTTGATCTATCGTCTCTATCCTTCTCTAAATGATTATGAAAACACACACAAAAAAAAAGAAAAAGAAAAAAAAAGAATATACAACAATTATCGTTCTTTCTTATCATCGGAAATACAAATTTTCATTTTTTTATATATATATATATATATATATATATATGTAGGAACCTCCATTTAGAAGTGGGAATTAAATAATGGCTTCTTTTTTTACGAAAAATTAAAATTTATAGAAGAGAAAGGTGTCATGACCTCCCTGTTATATCAACCATTTTTACCCATTTCAATCGTCCTCGATTTAAAAAAAAAAAAAAAAAAAAAAAAAAAAAAGAAGAAAGGAAAGAAAAGAAAACGAATAAAAAACAAAAAAAAAACCTTTTAGATTTTGCATGTGATGACTTACAAAATATCTAGGTCACGATGTAATCTAATCAGAGATAAAACATTTCTAAGTTCTATTATATGTTCTCGTAAAACTGTATTCCATCCATTATGATATTAATATAAAAGATATTCTCGAGACGATCAATCGTTGACTCGAAATTTTTACAGCGTTGCGATCGTTGAAACGAATAAAAAAAAAAAAAAAAACATAGAAAAAAAAATCTTTCTTCCGTTTTTAAGAATATATAAAAACAATGTCGAAAGAAAAAGTGAGAATTAAAAGTTAAAAATAAAAGATATGAAAAATAAAAAGAGGAACAAAAAAAGAACAAAAAAAAAAAAAAAAAAGGAAATGAAACAAGGAAAAAAATAACAAAAGGCAAAGGAAACAAAATAAGGCAAGAGAGAGAAAATTTTAATTACGAAGCAAAGAGCGTCCCGTATTCTATGTCGTAAAATCTACATTTTATTATTTGTATTGTTGTTGTTGCTGTTGTTACTGTTGTTGTTGTTGTTGTTGTTGTTGTTTTTGTTATTTAAAACCTACGTAAAATGTTTGCATCCGCGATTCGTAAATTTTTTTCTATATGTACAAATACTTACGCGTACGCGACATATTCATTTTCTTTTTATTTTTTTATTTTTTTATTTTTTTATTTTTTTCAAGTATGGAGCTTATTTGGAACAAGAAGGGAGGAAGGGGCTTCGAGCTCAAGGGAAAGGATTGAGTAGAAAGAAGGCAGCCGAAAAAGCTCCTCTTAACTAGTAGGGAGCTTTTCCTCGCGCTTAGAGAGACCGAACGAACTCGCTTTTAGCACCGTGACGATAAGAACGCGCGTGGACCATTTTATCTCTCTCTCTCTCTCTCTCTCTCTCTCTCTCTCTCTCTCTCACTCTCTCTCTCTCTCTCTTTTTCTTATTTCTCACTTGTGAACGAGAATGAAAAAGCAAAGCAGATAGGTAACGTAGAAAAAAAAAAGAATAACGAAATTGTTTTGCGATCATAAATAGAACGTAAGAGCGTACATTTTGCAAAAATTCAATGAACAATTAACTTTTATTTTTTAATGGAATTCTTTTTCTTTTTATTTCTATCTTTTTTTGTCAGTTGTCCTTTTCTTCCGTATCACAGATTTAATAATTTTGGAAAAAAGAAGAAAAAATTTTCTTTACTACTTGCTTTTACTTCCCAGACATCTTTATGAGAGAAAGAGAGAAAATGAGAGGGAGAAAGAGATTGAGAGAAAGAGAGAGAAAGAGAGAGAAAAAGAAAGAGAGAGAGAGAGAGAGAGAGAGAGAGAGAGAGAGAGAGAGATAGGGAGAAAAAATCTTTCTATCTAATCCAATCCAAATCGTCGAGGCGCGAGCTCTCGCGTCCGTCCGTGCATATTTTCTCCATAATGCATATATATCTTATCATATATTTATATATATATATATATATATATATATATATATATATATAATATGTTTAATACGTACACGCGTGTCCCTCTCCATTTTCCTTATATAATTGCTCCATGTACGTATATCTATGTTTGTGTGTACATGTGGTACGTGTGTATCTATTTACAGCGAAGCGATTACAAAAATTGTCGCGAAGGAACGAGATATTTATTACTGCCTACCGATCGTCGCGAAATATTTTATTCACGAGTGATTCGCGAATATATACTTACATATATATACATATATATATATATATATATATATATATATATATATATATATATATGTAAACATATATACGTATGTACATACGCGCGATCGCAATTGCGAAACGAGAGGGAGAAAAAATCGTGAGGTTTATGGGCACATAATAATACTAATAATAATAATAATAATGATGATAATAATAATAATAATAATAATAATAATAATAATAATAATAATAATAATAATAATAGTGGTAATGATATAAAAAAAAATAATAATAAAAATAAAAATAAAACAATAAGAGACTTTACGATTTTTCGAGTTCGTTCGAAAAAGATAGAAAAAGAGAAAGAAATAAAGTAAAGAGATTCATTATCTCTCTCTTACTCTCCCTCTCTTTTCTCTCTCTTTCTCTCTCTCTCTCTCTCTCTCTCTCTCTTTCTCCCTCTTTACTCTCCCTCCCTTTTCTCTTCTTATTGCGTTTCGGATTTTAATCGTTCGATAACCGAGTATCCTCGTTCGGACTAAGGAACTCGAGAAATCGAAGATTTCCGAGGATCAGTAGCAAGCTAAGAGCGATACTACGGATGCTGGTGTTGTTGGTGTTGGTGCTGCCACTGCCTCTCGTCCCCGTGTTCGTCGCTGGACCAACGCGACCCTCTCGTGTCATCGTCAGAGCGCTCTGATATTCGTAATCTTGGCTCGATGTGTGTTCCAATGAACGGTTCTATCAGACCAAGGGAGTGCCATATACTTCGTTCGTATGGAGATTCTGATTGCTATCGTTCTGGCACGAAACGCATTGCTGAAACAGGGAAAGAAAACTAGCCGATCCTCAAGAGAGATTGTTTCTTCGTTTTACGAGGCTAACTTGAGGAAAATCGTTCGTATGATTTTCTCTCTCTCTCTCTCTCTCTCTCTTTTTTTTTCTTTTCATATTACAAAAGAATACAGAAACCCGATTAATAATTCATAGTTTTATTTATGAGAAAAATCCATTAATACGAGCTTACTTTTTATATATATATATATATATGTTTTTTTCGTTTCTTTACTTTTTTAACATAAAATAATAACGAAACTTCGTTTTAATTAATTAAGATATCATAAAATTAAAAGACTTACCGCTTGTCTCCGTTCCCAACTCTTCATCGCAGATTTGTATTTTTCGAATTCGTGACACCAATTCGAATAAATCTTTTGATAATCATTAGACTTAGCCGGTGCTGAACATCTGTGAGCGTCCACGGTAATATTGTAAGAGCAAAGAAGTGCACCACCGAGCCAGCAATCGTATCTGCCGGCATCCTGTTCGTTCACGCCAACGATAACCAATCCTTTTTCCGAAGTTTCAATGAACTTGTCACCACCGACACCGTATTTGTAAGCTATCTGATATCGGCCCTTTTCTTTACTGTAGTGATACCATCTGACCTCCTGATTTGCTAAAACCTCTGGCATTTTCACGAAACAACCGAGATGAACCGATTGACCCCACGTCACCACGAGCTTTCGTTTACCCACGCTACTATCGCATACGTCTGCCGTGCTATTCGATACGTCTTGGAGTAATCTGAGAAGAACAGATAAAAAAAAATATATTTATATATACATAAAAAAAAAAAAAAAAATAAATAAATAAATAAATAATAAGGCAGAAGAGAAGAAAAAAATCTTTCTTCGACTCGTGACATTTTCCAAGTGAGAAACTCTTTAGAATAATCTAACTCTAAATGTATTAAAAAAAAAAAAAAAAAAAAAAAAAATATTAAGTCACTATGCTAAAAAATTTTAATTAATTCGAATAACTTTGTCAGCTAGTCGACTTTATTCGAAATAAAACAAATAACAAGAATAACATATACTTCAATAAAAATTCTCAATTAAAAATGATTTTTGGTTCGATGTAAGTATGCATGTAACTATTACGCCGGAATCGTCGGAACGGTTGAATAGTTTTAGAGTGCTTAGAGAAATTTCATGTGTTCTCGATGCTTGGACAGAAATTCAATTAAGGAACGTACCCTGGCTCGTATGGCTTGCAGGTATTGCTATCTTTGTCCCAACCGCAATAGGGATCGTGAACGCAGCGCAAGCAGTTGTCGTATCGGCGTGTACACATTACAAGATCGATCTGCTTTATTCGATGATCCGATGCGACGTAGAGTGCCTTGTGCTCCTTAGAAATTTCCATCGCCTGAATCGGTTCTCCAGGCGTGACGTCAAACACGTCCAAGAGGATCGACTGAGACTCGCCGTTGTTGTCGATCCATTGGACGACCTTATGAACGCGGCCATCACCTGTAACAGGCGTGTCAAATCCTTATTAGAATTTCGCTCCAATAACGAAACCATAAACGTCTAATTAGAACTTTTTAATAGATCATAAATTCACTATATAATATAATATTATTAAATATAATAATAATGATAATAATAATAATAATAATAATAATAATTGAATATTATCTAAAATTTTTATCGAACAATTTTAATTATTTTAAATTGTGCCAATAACAACTTTTTATGTCAATCTATATTTTCGAAAAGGGAACGATTAATAATTAAGGTAAAACAAAATGAATGAAATAACAACCGTACGAGAAAAACAACGAGAGCTTATAATCCCGTTTGCTTCGATAAATAAAAAGTCATATATTTAATCCCGCAAAAGTTAATTATTTTCATACGACCGTATCTCCGACAAATGACATACTTTTATCGTGCAACCGTTAATACCGTAACTACACGCAACTAACGAGACGCGTCAAAGCTTCGGCCGGTTTATTAGATAATGAAATTTGTACGAGATCCAGAGATAATCGTTGATAAGAACATACGAGAGGCTTAGCATTCTCTTGAACTACTATTAATAATCTTTCGTGATCGTTTTAATAAAGAAAAAAAAAGAAAAGAAAAAAAAAAAAGGAAAAAAAAAAGGAAAAAAAAAAGAAAAAAGAACAAAAAAAAATAAGTAAGTAAATTTCATTTTCATGAATTCAAACGTATCGTAAATGGCCTTCTAAGATCTAATCGTAAAGCGTAAAACATAATTAAAAAAAAAAAAAAAAGAAAAAAAAAATGATAGTTTATATTAGAAACGATAGCTTTTCTTAGCGTTAATAATTTCATGAGAAAAATGTTCATTCCTCTTATTTCTCCCTCTTTGCTTCTCGATTAGTTTTCTTCTTTTTCTCTTTGATATAAAACGAGAATCTTCTCGCTTCATCGGAATATCGATAAAATGAGGGAAAAAAAAGAGGTACAAGAGGGAGAGAAAAAGAGAGAGAGAGAGAGAGAGAGAGAGAGAGAGAGAGAGAGAGAGAGAGAGAAAAGAGCTGCTTTCTTTTACTACGTAAGATGAGAGGAAAAGCACTCACTGGATCCAGCGTAGTAGACCGTGTAATCCAAATCAATGCCGACAAAGTCGATACGAAGTTTATCGACAACGAGTCGTGTGAGCATGACGTCACGTTTGTAAAAGACCGGCTTCTCGTTCTCGTGCGAGATCGCAGAGTCCATCAATGGATGAGATCTTATAAAATTGAGGACGGTATCCGGTAAAGATTCTGTGTCGTTCACACACTGTCCCGGACGTGGTTCTGGTACTTTATTTGATAGTACAGGCAACCATGCACTGCTACTCGTTGCTTGTTCTTTAAATTTCCCACGGAAAGCTTCTTGGATCGAGTCGATGTGGAAGGAACAGATTGCTGAACCCATCAATCCGTTTGTCGAAGTTGTAAAAGTTCCATAAAAGTGTGTGTCGTCGCCTGGTACTTTGTAAATGCTCTCTGAAATTACAGTAAAAAAATTTTCATCATTCGATTTTGTTTTGAAGTGAATGAAAAGTATTTTTTTCTCTCTTTTTTTTCTTTTCTTCTCTTTTTTTTTTTTTTTTTTTTTTAATTATATTATATTAATCGAAATAGAAAATGTTCTTAATATTTTTGAATTTAAAAAAAATTTACATGAGATTCGATAATTCGAACGAATTTTAATATCTATTAGGAAATATCGGATAAAAATGAAACTTTGGTTAATTTTTATTCTAGAATTATTTGATAAATAGAATATAGAAAAATTTAATTAATAGATAGCTTACGTATTTCGTTGAAGTAGAAGGGAAATTCGCCGGGTATCGAGCAATTCAGTCTGGCTTTCAGATACGTCACCCAATTCTGAGACAGTATCTTTTTGCCGCCGGTGTCTCTTTTGCAAACCCTGGCCACGCGAGAGTACACGCTTTTACCGCAATTTATGTACTCAACCGCGGTCTCACGGAAAAAGAAGAACACGTAACTACCAATGTCGTACGATCCAACGAAGTTTGGTTCTGAAAAATAAAAATATAAAACAATTAAATTAAAAACTTAACGATATAGATATATACATTATAATAAAATAGAAACATTGTTTGAGAGAAGAAAAAAAAGAAAAAGAAAAGAAATAGAGCAAGCAAAAAGGGAAAGATCCTTAACGAAGCAACGAATTTTATGTCGTCTTTTTATACGCCGTTGTCTTCATTGCTTTAACCCGTAAACTTGTCGGAAGGGAGAAAAAGAAAGAAAGAAAAAAAAAAAAAAGAAAACGGAAAAAAGGAGAGAGAGAGAAAGTAAAAGAGGTAAAATTATGGTTCGACAGAGACCCGTTCGTTCGGTAGTTGGGAAATTCTAGAAGAGTATATATGTGAGCGTGAAAACTGTAAAATGGACGTCCCAAGGATTCTAGCAAGTCGTGGGTTAACTTAACACGAGAAACGAGAGAGCTTTTTTCCACCATGGTGAGAAAAAACCGAAGAAGAGAAAGAGAAAGATAAAGAGAGTGAACGACTTTTGTAGTTTTCATTTAGCACTGGTCGGATCTTCGGGCAGCGGCTTAACGAAAGTTTAATGAGCATCCACTTGTCGTTTTACGATCCACAATCGTAAAACCGTTTAACGGTTCACTCGTTACGAGCATCGGAGTGCTAATAATTCCTTGAATTCAGAAGCTCGAGCCAAAAATCGAAACTCAACGTTGCTTCAGCACATTCTAACAAAAATGTATGTATTCGTGGGAGAGTCGACATTTAAAAAATGTAAAGCCTCACATTCATTCGCTCGGAAGATAATCTCTACCGTCTGTTTCTCGTAGAATTATATTTTCGTTAAAATTATCTCTTCTGTCTCTTTCGATCATCTGGAAATGAAGGCTGAAAATGGAATTTCGAGTTCGGTGTACACAGCCGGTAGAAAAGGATGAGAAGAGAGAAATACAGAAAAAGAGAGAGAGAGAGAGAGAGAACGAAACTTGTAAACTTTATGAAACCTGTCCCTCGGGTGATTTCATTATTCCTCTTCTCCGTACGAAATCGAGAGCAACGTTCTCACAGAAAATGCTTTTCTCTCTTTCCGTATCGCTATAACAACTGTTTCCATTCGCAACGGAATAGATACGACACTAGTCAGACGCGAATTCTACCGATGAAAACAGAACAAACGTTTCTCTTTCAGTGATTCGTACTTTTCTTTTATCCTCTTTCTCTATCTATTCTCAAAAAAACATTTTGCACCTTCGATACATCAAACTTCCGGCATCGAGGCGTGTCAGACAATCGATTTAATCGCTGAACTGTAAGAGAGATTGCGCCATCCCACCAACTTCCTCACTCTCTCTCTCTCTCTCTCTCTCTCTCTCTTACACAACACTTCGTTCTCGTTTCACGTCGCTTAATGTAAAACCGAGGGAATGAGCAAAAGAATGGCAGAGAAAAGAGAGAGAGAGAGAGAGAGAGGAAGAGTGGGAGAGAGGGAGGGAAGGTTTGTATCAGGACGAAGAGCGATTTAAACGCAGAAAAATTCCATCCACCCCATCCAGAACCCGTCATTTTCCTCCGCCGACGAGCACGCGTTTATTTTGCATAAAGCAGGCGTTTGCCTTCGATAAACAAGCACGAGGTGTACTATGTGCACAAAGCGAATAATTAATTCGTCCGGAGAGTACCTTTTTCTATCGGTATATTGTCCTCCTTGTGTTGAAAATATTTCACATTTTCTTTAAAGATGCTAGATCCTTTAATTACTATTTTACAAATTATTAACATTCTTTCGTAAATAATATAATAAGCGAGTATATTTCACAAGTTGAGTATTGGATAAACAATTGCAAAGCATAAACGAAGGAAAGCTCATTATCTTTATATAAAAATATATATATATATACACATACATGCGCGCACCGACACACACTTCGTTCATCAGCACTGAAGAGGTGCAGCCATCTTGTGCTTAAATAATTTGCATAATTTCGATCATAAAAAGGAACAAAATACATAATTTTATATATATATATATATATATATATATATATATATATATATATATACCGGCCAAAGTGCATCGACCTTAAATCTTAACGAGCACCATAGAATAGGTTTAACTAAACTAGTTTGAAAGTGCAAGAAGGACAGAGAGAGAGAAAGAGAGAGAGAGAGAGAGAGAGAGAAAGAAAGAGAGAGAAGCAAACGTACGAGTATAATATCCACGAAGGAGGAAGTAGTCACGCGACATCGTCGAAAGCTCGTTTCGCATGCGCAAGGACGCGTGAAAGTGGACGCTCGTCGGTCAGTTATTCAGAGCTTGTTAAGGGCTCTCGTGACGTTCTCTCTCTTTATCGTATCCCTTCGGTCCTTCTTCTCTCTCTCTCTCTCTCTCTTTCTCTCTTTCTCTATCTATCTCTGTCGCTTTTGCTCTCTTGCTCTCACTTCGCTGATCATATATCCATTTCAACTTTGTATCGTTCGTCAACTAATTCGAGGAACTTTTCGAAAAGCAAATACAATGGATGCACCATTGCGAATTTCTCTTCGTGACATGTTTCGATTTTGCTCGAATTGCTAACAAGTTAATTAATAACAAAATGATTCATCGGTATAACTACTCTTCATGCTAAAACTTATTTAGAAACGATTCTCTAAGTGTTAGTATATTACAGGAACGAATATTACCATATGATGAATGATTTGAAACGAACTAGAGCGTGATAATATTAGTTATTACTAACAAAAGGGGCACTAACTAATGTCTAAAAATTTCCAACTCTATTTGTATGATAAAATTCAATAGAAAATATATATATATATATATATATCGGACTATATCTATGTATCGTTAACAATGCAAATACAATAAACAATGAACTCGTTCTATTGTAACATATGATAATATACTACAATTAATTTACTACTAGTAAACCACCAATTGAACCTTGCAAATGATCAATCGATCGGTGAGTAAATATCCCAAACGGACTGTTCTCTATTAGACATGAGATAGGCGTACAGAGAGAGATACTATCATCAATTGCTAATACATAGATCGTTGATTAGATTATATATCTTATCAAATTATTTATAACAAATTGTTAAATGTATATGTCTATGTATATTTTGTTTGTATATATCTATGTATATATATTTGAGTATCTAGCGTTAGTGAGCAAAAAATTATTCATGAAAATTGTTTATAACAAATTATTTATAAAAAAAATTTATCAAACGCATATATGTATATATGGATTATTTAGGATTAATTGAAAAAAAAAATTAATTATAAAAATTTTCTTATAAAATATTGTTTATAACAAATTGTTATTTGTTATTAACAATATGATCAAATGATAGTGGAAAGTGTAAGCTTTAATATGGTTTTTATTTCAAATTTCTACGACCTTTAATACCGAAGATATTCCAATTTAAAAAACAAATAGTTTCGATAATATATTGGCCTATATGATTTCATTGATAAATTCAGATTAACACACTGACCTATATAAATTCTTGGAATTTACGCGAGCCGCTCAGCTGACTAGCGTAAATACTTTTTTCACTTATAGTACTACGAACATATGTTATTATCGAATTATGAATGGCAATCTTTCGAAGGCGATAACTTTGGAACCAAAAGTCGTAGAGGGTTGAAAGAAACGTTGTTTTAAAGGGAAAAATGTCATCTTTTTAATCGCGTGTTCAAATATTATCGATATAATAGAATCGATCTCGTCGATATCGATTCATTAATACGTATCTCATATATAACATAGCTACGAATGAATTTTTTTTTGAAAAATAAATCTTTGCCATGTCAAAATCAAATTTAACTGGAGTGATATTAATGATTTATTAATTTGCATAAATATAAACAAACAAAATTACGTGAATCGTCGGTCGAGAACATATCGAATGATCAGGTAAATGAAATTAAACAACGAGCTTAGTCGACACCTTCGTAGACCGAAAATAAAGCGAGATACCAACGTAATTCCTTCATTAAAGTCAGGGGGAAAGTTATTACGTCAGGGAATATCCGCGCAAATTTTCTCTTGTTGCCATAGACACGTAAATACATAGACATATACAAGGAGAGAAGAGGGAAGAGGGTAGAGAATTTCGAAGACGCGAATTCATTCGTCTCGAGATCCCTCCTCCCTTTCCTTCCTCCCCCCTCTCACCTTCTCCCTCTCTCCTTCTCCGCCCCTCTCTCTCTCTCTCTCTTACTCTTACTCTTGCATTTAATCAACGCCTCTGCTAATAGACAAACTCGATGCGGAGAATGGCTCTTGATAGCGAGCGAGGAGTCTGCGTAGGGTAGGAAAGTGAAAGAGTGAGAGAGTGAGAGGGGTAAAAGGGGCCGTCCTCAAATTAAACGACGAAACAAATGGCTAATCATGCATCCCGTGGGGGGTGCCACGAAAGATACAAAGTGGAGTCGCACCATTCACCTTTCACCCCTTACGCTCGACGATTCGAGGCTGTCGGGTCGAGAAGAGGTCGAGTAGTGGCACGTTTCGCTTACGGGAAAAACAGAGATAGAAAGAGAGGAAGAGAGAGAGAGAGAGAGAGAGAGAGGGAGAGAGAGAGAGAGAGAGAAGGAAGAAGAAGAGTACCCTCTTGAGAAATATAAGGCAACTACTTTCACGCTAGTATTTCCAACAACCACTACCTGGGCAATGCTCGACATCCCTCGCTACTATTTCGCGCGCGCGCGCGTGAGAGACAGAGAGAGAGAGAGAGAGAGAGAGAGAGAGAGAGAGAGAAGGTACGATACATTTTGTGAAATCAGAGTAAGCTTGACGTTAATTAATTGAAGAAGTAAGTATACTCGTTACTTCAATTCTTTCTAATAATATTCTTTTGAATGTCGAATAGAATTTTTTTAATGGATTAAGATATTCTAATATCAACAAGATTATTAATTAAAGTAACATTATCGCGTCGTTTAAACGTCGTATGATTCATAGAAGAAAAGTTAGTATATACAAACTCTTCCGTTCCCTCCACCGCCCTTTATAGAGATATAAAAAAGAAAAAAAAAAAAAATAGGAAGAAAAAGATACATAGAAACAATAAAGTTAAGAGACAAAAAGGGACGCAAAAATGACAGCCGTTTAGTTGGCAAAGGGCTATATAAAGAAAAGTGTTATTTTGTTACCACCTACTTTCCTTTCTTTCACTCATACTCTCTCTCTTTCTGTCTCACACACATATACACACATACATTCGATAATTCACTCGAAGATTTTCAAAGCATCCCTGCGTAAGTAACGTCTCACCCTCTCGTACTATCAGTCTCGGTCTTTTCGTGTGCTACTATTCGAAGAGGCTGTCGCGAGTTGTTCAGGAGGAAGCTACCATCGGCCTTGGGAAATGGAAAGACAGGGTAGTGCAGCAGAGGAAAAGGGGAAAAGCTTCCCAACACGCGAGGGGCTTTACGCCGCGATCGTTTAAGCCCCGAAAACGTGTCCCTCGAAATACGAAAGGCTTTCGCTACTTCAAAGTACTCCGTCGCTCTTCCGGCCTTGTCTACTTATTCTCTCTCTCCCTCTCTCCCTCTTGTTCTTCGAGTAAACTCACCCCGAACTTCGAGCTTTTTAGACGACGTTCACCATTTCATTCTATCTCTATCTCTCTTCTCTCTCGAGCCTGTCAAAACTCCGTTCTAAGTCTAATGGAAATTTCATTGTCGCGAATGCACCTAGTAATTGTAGGCTCTCCGTCTCTAACTTACGTCCTTTGTGTCAATATTAGAAGGAACGAGGAACGGAGAGGGAGGGTTGGCGCTTAGCCTCCTCTTTCACTCTTGGATTATTCTTAGTTGGCAAAGTACTCTTGCAATGGATAACTATTATGGAAAGGAAGAGAATGCACTTTTGAACGTTTTCCGATAATAATTATCTACGATATTAGCCGTTTTACGATCGATCTTTGTAACTGGATTTTATCCAATAATCTTTCATCGTTCTTTGAAATTTTTTCTTTTTATAATAACGCTAATAATAATGAAACTATAATAAAATAAAATATAAATCGAATCTTTTTATATATATATTTTATATATATATATATATATATATATATATATATATATAAATAAAAAATGTACTCACTATCGAGCCATTTGGAGTCATACTTGAGGGTCCTCTTGAAGCTAAAAGCTTTTCGGCCGGTCGTCAAATTATAAAGATCCGTACGAAAGATGACTGTGTCGGCTTTCGTAAATTCGGCGTTTGTGCCGGAATAAAGGGCCGGCAAATCACCAGGATTGCCCTTTTCTACCCACACTGCCGTCGAATTATCAGCAGGATCGTAAGGACACTTTGCTATACCCATCCCAACGCCGGGAACGAACTCGTGTCGTGGTAAATGCGTTAGATTGCTCTGCAAACGAAAACGGAAATTGAATTCGATGGGATGTAACAGACAGAATGCATATTATAATATTCTATTAGCCATTTTGTAATTATGTATATCCGTTGGGTGTAATATACTACCTAATGAATGTAGATTGGAATGGGCATAATGCGATACGTCGCCATTGTATACCCAATGGAAACAGAAATTTCTATTATTACGTTAATTAGATGTTGCGTTTAGAAAATAGAATATTTCATGGTTTTTCCTTTCTTTTTTCTTTTTTTTTTTTGTTTTTTTTTTTTGAAATTTGTTTCATCTTAAAATCAATTATATTGATAGATTCGCAATAAATTGGAAGCAAATACGAGAAACTATAAATACCGGTATATAGGAGAAACTGTACTCACATAAATCACCCAATCCTTTGGAGAGTGTGCGTTTGTGCCGCACATGTAGAGTCGATTGCCATCTCCCATCGGTTGTATCACTCTTATGTGGTTACGACAGTCGAAATGCTGAAAAGTAAAGGGAAAGAAGGAAATTGAATTTTTCGTCCAACGACAGAAACGAGGGCCGCACGGAAGAGGGACTTCAAATATGTTGCTGATTCTTTTGTTCTTGTATTTCGCCCGAGATGAGAGCTATCCGAAAAATTGTATTCAAAGATAAAGAGAGAAATAAGTAAATAAAAGAAAAGAAAAGACTACAGCTATATATTTTCTTTTCTTTTTCTTTTTCTTTTTTCTTTTTTTTTTACGTTCACACCAAGATATATGTATATCTTTCTTTCTCTCTCTTTCTCTTTTTCGCGAGAATCATGCGGTCGATCACGTCGGGCGCGTATTTCGCAGCCAATCGGTACGGAAAATAAATTGGCTTTGTCGTCACGTACGGAATATTTGCGTGGACCTTACACCTCGGCTATGCATACACGATGAATATAAATGAAGCTCAGCTAAGCGTCCGCCTTCTATGTTATAAAGAAGAAAGAGAGAGAGAGAGAGAGAGAGAGAGAGAGAAGTGCACCTCTGTGATATGCGAACGATTTAGGAATGAAAAACACGATCGACCAAGAAAAATCTTACCTTTCTTTTTTTTTACTCTTTATTCTTGAATATATTTCTCTTTCTTTTTCTTTCTCCCCCTCGTTCCCCCCACCTCTCTCTCTTCCTCTTTCCATTTAAACGTACTTGATATGAAATGATATGAAAAAAACGTAGTTGAAATGTTACGAGGAATATGATTAAATTTATTCTCACTTCATATTACTGACGTTAATGAAAAAAGCCAAGAAAATATTAAATTAAATAAATAAATTAAATGGTCAATAATAAATGAATCCTTTTAATTCTATCAAATTGAAATAAAATTTGTTTTTGTCATTCGTATTAATGATTCAGATCGATTTAGAAAATAAATGGATATTATAATTCGATGAATTTTACCTCGGATTTACCCTTTGAAACACAATTAGCGACATTACTTGGTTCCAGATTTAGAGCATCCCTCTGTAACAGAAAAGAAAAGAAAAGAATAGATTAAAGATATAAAATAAAATTACTATAAAAATATATGATATATATTAGATACGTATATAGATTATCGTAATTTCTAATTTTTTTGTTTTGTTTCTTTTATACACATACATTATATAAATATTTGAGGAGTTCATCTCATCTTTCTCCCTGTTATATATAACAGTAGTAGCACACCTTCCAAAGGGTTTCACAATCCTTTTTTCTTTTGTCACCAAGCTCAAAAAGCCCAAGCTTACAACTTCGAAGAAGGAGACAAGAAGAGTGCATTCTTCACATTTTGTTGGTGCAAACAAGTGGATGCTCTCACGTTAGATAACTACCATCTCTGTGTTACATATCTTAGTATATATATGGATCGTAGTGGAATAAGGTCAACGCTAGTAACAAAAATTTGTACATTCGTCTCTTTATCATTCTCTTTCTCTCTTGTTCTCTTTTTGTGTTATTAATTATTAAAATTATTAAACAACAATTTTTTTATTATATCTATTGTAATCATTAAAAAAAAAAAAAACAAAAAAAAATATATATATATATATATATATATATATATATATATATAAAATAAAGAGAGAACTATTGTTTCTACGATCGAGCAAACACAATGTAAAACATTTTCGAACATCTCGTTGAGCCATTGTTACACTTCCCAGCCCATAACCGCCTCGGACACCTTCTTCCTGACACACAAAGCATTTCGTGTCGGTGACCAGGTCGCGGCTACGATTCGGAACAGGAAGTGGTTCGTTTGCACGGTCAATCGTCCGAAACGCGTTAGCCTTAACGATCGATCTCCTGCGGACGTCGCGTGCCACTCCCGTGCACTCTGTCACGAGCAGAAACGCCGGCGATCCTTGAAATTGTACCCCTTGTACCCTCTATACACTCCTCCTCCTCCTCCTCCTCCTCCTCCTCCTCGTCCTCCTCCTTCATTCAAAGGCCCGACCCAAAAACGACCAAAAGACGAAGAGACTGGAAAGCAAGTTGACCGCTGACTTTGACGTACATCCTCTGCTTTCTTTCTTTTCTTTTCTTTTTTTTTTTTTTTTTTTTATTATTTCTTTTTTTCCTTCGTTCTTGTTTTATTTAATGCTTGAATTTTAGACACGAGAGATATCCTCGTATAATTAAAAAATTAAAGTAAATATTATTTTTAGAATAATATGAAATATTACTGTGACTCTGAATAAATGCGTGATATCATTGTTATTAGAATTAATTACAGTGATATATAAAAATTATGATAAATCGTGATCTTGTGTTAAATTATCTGTACCGATTTTTTAAATTAAAAATAAAAACAAAGAAAAAGATAGAGAGAGAGAGAGAGAGAGAGAGCGAGCGAGAGAGAGAGAGAGAGAGAAAAGGAAGAAAAAAAGAAGGAAAAAACGCAGAACATGACATTTTTTTTTTTACGTTCTTATCGAGATTCGTATATTCCGTGATCTCGAAGCAAAGCTATTTCGTAGCATATAGCTTTCCAGTAGAAGTTGGTGCAAAACGTTATGCCGCGCCGAGCACGTTAATAATAACTGTCGCAGGGGATTTCGACGAGTCTCGTAGTTAAGATAATCTTCTTAAGGAAACTACGTACTCGGTGACTACAATTACTCTTGAAATACCGCCGCGTACGGAGCAGCGAGTCGAACGGAGCTTTCGTTACCGGGAAACGTGCAATATAACGTCAAGCAAAAGAAAGAGTCGGTAGAGAAAGAGAGAAAATAAAAGAGAGAGAGAGAGAATCCTCTCCCTTGCTTTCTCTTTCACCGTTTTTCTCTCTCTCTCTCTCTCTCTCTCCCTCTTAAACCTTCCTAAACCATTTTCCTGTTGCAAAACGACGAACACGAACTAGTATAGCATTACAGTTACGCCTTACGTTTCTCCTATCGAATCTCATCCCTCACCTTCTCCCTTTACCATCTATACGTTTATTTCCATGGAACTTAGCAGTGAGACTTAACGAAATTAGTTCCTTTGAACTATCTCAACATCGTTTCGAGTATTCGAATTTACATCTTAAATACTCAATCCGTTACTTAACTATTTTAGCAATTTGAGAAATTCATTCAGAAAGAAATTAATCAATAACAATCTTTAGTTACTTATTCGTTCGAAAAGATAGAAAGATAAATAATCGTAATATTACAATGTATTAATTCCATTCGGTTAGTTATCAACCTCTTTGTAAATGATAGAGTTGTATGCGTGGTTGTATTACGCGTGCGTGTCCTTTACGCGTGTACGTTGGATAGATACGCATTACGCGTTAAATACAACGCGTAGCTGCATTAAGAGCTTGCCGACACTACTATTCCCTTCTATCTTCTCGTACAGATAGAAGCCGGTAATTAAAAGCAGAGAACCATCTCTCCATACGCGTTACCTGTAAGCCTCCTCTCTACGTGTGGCTTCCCTCATTATACTAATCATTGCTATCCCCGTTTGTGAGTTGTAGATGTAGATAGTTCGGAACGAGGGATATGATGACGAGGACAAGGATCAACCGAGGATGTTAACGCTAGAAATGGCCGTGGCATGCGTTGCCTATGTGGAAAACCAGATGCTTTTCCATCTAACGACTTTAGCTTACTACGGGCAGTTACAACGACTAAACCATAACGTAAAAGCTCGTAATGTCGTTTCCTAAAAACGAAAGAAAACTCGTAAACGAGATCTACGTTTCTTGATTTTATGAACGTTTCAAACGAAATAATAAATGATTTTTAAAGTGAACTAGCTCGAATAAAATTTCTTTCTTTCTGATTGATTTTTTACGATATTCTATTGGTTTTTATTTCTTTTTATAATATTATTCGTTAAAAATCAATTAAATAAATTCTCAATAAATTTCAGATCAATCTTGTAAATTGTTCCGAATAGGAACAAGACTTACGAAAACTTTGGCCGGTCAATATGCAAGCGTAGACGAATTTTACTCGTTCATAAGTATTGCACGGAACGTGTAAGAGAGAGAGAGAGAGAGAGAGAGAGAGAGAGAGAGAAAGAAAAACAGAGGAGGAAGAGAGATTTCATAGAAAGATTGCTTGATGGAATAGTAACATAAGCAAAAGTAAAGGCAGCAACGTCTTCGTTTCTGATTTCGATAGAAACGACGATGGCTAGAAGGGTAAAGTGGTAGAGTATGAGATAGAAAAGGAGGGATAGAGAAGGGGCCGGGAAGGAGAGTAGATAGGTAGGTAGATAGGTAGAAAGGAGAAGGCAAATCCGCGGAAACTGAATTCCCTGAGAGTTTAGGATAGGGCACCCGTCGCCGCGAGGACGGGAAGATATTTCTGTTTAATAGTCGACGTACCGTGCCGGTAATGGAAGTCGAGGCGTTTGCATGCCGGGAGGCACGCCGGGGCCGTAAAGTTAATGGCATCGTATGCGACACGATAAAATGATGCACCGCGTTTCACCGACAATATTATTACTGGTACCTGTGCGCGTCTTACAATCCACTCTCGTCACCTCTTTATTTCTTCCTTTATCTTCATCTATCTATCCTATTATCGAGAATCTATCATTGATAATTTATTTAAAAATTCAACAATTATTATTATTATTATTATTATTATTATTATTACTATTATTATTATTATTATTGAATAATTATTGTTATATAAATCGTTATTGGAATTAATTATTGGTAAATCATTCGTTGATATTAATTGTTAGAAATCACCATTCAATTTCATTATTTAGAAATAATTATTGAAAGTCATTATCAATGAAATTACGTTTTCTCGTTGCATACACATATTTACGTAGAACTAACGAATATGGTATATATAAATTACAAAATCCTTAACGCGATTGCCCTCATAATGATATACCAAACCCCAGCCGTCTGTTACGAGGAGAACGGAAGGAAAAGAGGTAGTACAGTCTTTAATCACAAACGATTTAGAATTAAGATCCCTTTTACTTCGTTCCGTGAGATCGTTAGCAAGGTTCTTTTTATTAGAAAAGGTAAAATCACCTTGGGAACGATGCGAAGAGGATTGGAAGCAACGATAGAGGGTACGAGTTAACAGTTCACTCTCTTCGTCGTTTCTTCGGCTTTCTCATTTTTCTTTCTCTTTTTTTTTTTTTTTTTTTCTTTATATACTTTGCCGTGTTATTCATTTTATCGAGCATCGAATACTTAATTAAAATAAAGAAAAACTCCCTTTACCGTTTACGTTATTATTTTTACGTTTGAATTTTGTCAATTAGATAGTACTTGAGCGATGAAACGACGAAAGAAAAAAAAGAAAAAAGAAAAAAAAACAGAATAAATTGTTAGAAACGCTTCATTATCATAATCGAAAAAGTAGAAAACGATAAAAAGTACAAAGTTGAATATAATAATCCAATATCGGAGTTGTCTTGCGAAGCAAAATTTGACTTCTCTTTCGCAGTCGGTAGGTGAAGTTAGAAGTTAGGGAGAAGAGAAGGTAGAGTGCAAGAAAGGCGGCCTGATTACGGTTAGCAAGTGTCGTCGGCATCAGTGCCATCCTCTGGCAGTGGCAAGAGCACCGGGCGTCCACGTGTAATCACTACTCCAACAGCACCGTGTCCCACTTCAGACGAGCTCGAATGCTTTATGCTCGTCGTCTCTGGATCAGTTGAGTTCTCTCTCTCTCTCTCTCTCTCGCTCTCTCTCTGTCTATCTATCTATCTCTACCTCTATCTATCTCTTTACTCCGCCGGTCTCTATTCGGTCTATTCAAGGGGTTGTAAGGCAGCAAGACGGGCAGAGGGTGGCTTTAGACTTTCGGCATCCGGGCCGGGTTGATTAAGCTCCTGGTAGAGGTGATGATGTTGCGAGTAGAGAGAGAGAGAGAGAGAGAGAGAGAGAGAAAGCTCAGGGGTTGTCATCTCGTCGTTAGTTTCTACCAAATTCGTTCTTCTTCTTTCTCTTTCTTTGGTCTTCTCTTTATCTCTCTTTCTCTTGACAGTACCCTCTTGGTATGTTTAATCATCAGCGTCGTTACAACTACGAAGGAGAGGACGCGTTCCAGAAATTTCTCCACGTGTTCTCTACTCACGAAAAGAGCCTTAGGTACCGAATAGTAGCTCTCTTATCTTCTATCGTTCTATCTTCAATGATGAACGTAGAAAGAGAGAGAGAGAGAGAGAGAGAGAGAAGAAAGAAGAGGAGATTCTCTCCATTTGAAAATC
The DNA here is from genome assembly GCF_910589235.1 of Vespa crabro. NCBI lineage: Eukaryota > Metazoa > Arthropoda > Insecta > Hymenoptera > Vespidae > Vespa > Vespa crabro. Next base: position 10,792,617 of record NC_060959.1, read on the forward strand.
TCTTTTTTTTGTCCGAACTAGACGCGATTGTTAGAAGAGAGAGAAAAAACAGACAGGCAGACAGAGAAAGAGAGAGAGAGAGAGAGAGAGAGAGAGGGGGAGATAGAAAAAGAGATTTTAAAAGATTAAAAAAATAAACGTGACAGTCCTATATGTATACGTATGTATACATATATATATATACTTACATAGCGCCCGTACAATTTACTGTGTTAAAATATTGAAGAAAGGAAAAAAAAAATAAGGTCATCCCAAGGGTATCGACACCCCCTAACCGCCGGCAGTCGAAAATTCTAACGGTACCTGTGAGATGGTTTTGAAATATTCACGAATCGCAAAGGGCACCCACTGCGGTTCTTTTTATCTCATGAAATAGTTAAGCTCGAGAGGCATCCCACAACGATAGATAGGACTGACTTTTCCTCTTTCTCTTTCCCTCTTTTATTTCTCATTCGTCTCAATCAACGTTCCATGTGTTTTTTTCTTTTTTTTTTTTTTTTCCATTGAAATATAAAAAAATAATTAATGATATAATATAATGGAATATAATGGAAATAATTGATCTAAATAATTATCGATTTGATTAAAAATAATAATAAATAATTATTCGCAATTCCTTTCTCTCTTCATTTCTACCTAATATCAAGGACCATTAGATTATTTCAATAATACAATAATTACAATATACAAATTGTAACTTATAACAAAATGATTATAACAAATTAAAATAACATTTCTACAAGGGGGGGAAAAAAAAGAAATATCCTTAATCTCTGTCTGGTCTGACGATGGGTTCGTGATAGTGAAAATGCCAGTTTGGTAAGCATAAAATTTTCGCAAACGGGCCCGACGTTTCTGGTGGAACGAAAAGTGCCTTTCGCTGTCGATCGACGCCGTAAGTCACTTTTTCCTAATGGAACCCGTCGCACCCCATCCTTTCCCCTTTCTCTTCTTGTTCGTCTATCATGTACCTATATATGTATATATATATATATATATATATATATATCTGTGTGTGTGTGTGTGTGTGTGTATATGAGAAAGAGAGAAGAAGTACGTTTTGTTCGGGATTCAATCTGCATTCGCTATTGATTCCAATCCGATATGGTGGATTTCAATTTTTGTGATTTACTCCTTACAACGTAGTCGTAGCTCGTCGTCCTCGTGGAAAAGAGCCATTTGTTCTCTCTCTTTCTCTCTCTCTCTCTCTCTTCTTCTTCTCTCTCTCTCTCTCTCTCTCTCCTTTTTCTCTCTTATTCTTTTACCCTCGACTGTCTCGTCGATGCGTCAACGTCCATCGATCAAAGATACTCCTACTGTCCACGAACGCTATTGGTCGTCGCTGTGTCGTCTGTTCAACGATCTCGTCATTTCACTCTTCTCTTTTTCTCCTCCGTCTGTTCATTTCTTTTTTCTTTCTCTTCCTTTTCTCGTATATCCGGAAATGCAGATACTATAACAATGTCTCTCGATATCAATGACGTTGTTTCTTTTATCGCATTTTATACAGACAGCTATGAGTTTCTTTTCTGTTTTTGTTTCTTTCCTTTTTTTTTTTTTTGTTTTGTTTTGTTTTGTTTCATTCATAAGATCGATGCTGTCTTCGGTCCAGACGGATCGTTTCTATATATCTATATATTCGTCTTTTCTCCTTTACAATTTTCCTTTACGAAACAATCGGATTCGTTCAATGAGAAAAGTCATTCGTATCAATTATCGAGAGCCAATGAACGCGAAGTTTTAGTAACGACCAAAGTTTCACGAAACGAAGGAAGACTTCTTCTTCTTCTTCTCTTCATTTTCTTCCCTCTTCTCTTCTATATTTCTTATCTCGTCTTTGGGAAGATAACAAATCGTCGATTTGATTTCTGCAATAACAGTATCGCACGGTATGTGAGCTTTGCTAAATTTTCTGGAAATCATTTCAACCCAACTTGTATTATATCACGCGTTAACTCTGCGGAAAGTCGTAATTGAGTCGTGAGAAATTGGAATTTATGAAACACGAGAGAGAGAGAAAGAGAGAGAGAGAGAGAGAGAGAGAGAGGGGGGAGGGGGCGAGAGAGAGATGGAGAAAGGAAAAGCATATTACTTTTCGTTTGATCGATAGACGAGAGATACTTATACTTACTCTTAGTTCTCGCTTTGATTATTAAAACCAAATACTTCAAGATCGAAAGGTTGAAAGTTTGAAACGAGCTCTCGATTTATCGATCGATTTATTGAGCTAATTGGAACGTAAGTTTGTAAATTGTAACTTATTAACTGCTCTCATTAATTTACGAATTTTCTTTAACGACCATACGACCAAACGATCAGGACATAATTATGTGACACTTACGCATTAATTAGAAAGTTAATAAAAATAGTTACATTATCGAAAAATCATCATATTTACGTATTTCTTAGAAATATGATTATATATTGCACCGCATCTGCGGTTCAAATAAGAAAAAGAAAGAAAGAAAGGAAAAAAAAAGAAAAAAGAAGAAGAAGAAGAAGAAGAGATACGAGGAATAGAAGATGATATCGAATACCGATAAATGCAATCGATGCGAGCGTACGTTTCTTTCAAACGATGTCTGCGATCAGGTTGACCGTAGCCAAAGACTAAAATATTAAAACACTATGGACGATTCTTTTCCCTTGAATATCCTTTTCCAAGAAGAACCTGCGTACCTCAAACGATATCATTGACCGTTCCATAAAGCACACACGTGCACCGTATATTCATCATTGAACTCTAAGATCATTCAATTTACGTAAACGTATTTTTTTATTTTTTATTTTTTTTCTTGTGTTATATAACCATCTTATAAGTAAATCGTACATTTTATTTTATTCTTTACAAATACAAATTTGTTTAAATATTTTTTTATGATCGATTAAAAAATAGTAATAGAATAGTAAAAAAAAAAAGAAGAAAATCATATGTAGTAATAAGTATAAAATTTTGTATAAAAATTCGATGATCGTTAGAACGTTTATAATAATCGTATGTAATCAAAAAAAAAAACACGAGGAAAAAGGATCGTTCATTAAAAAGGGTCTATATCGTACGGTTGAAGATAGACGTCAAGGGCACCAATCTCGTTTACCCTTTTCTCTCTTTCTCTCTCTCTCTCTTTCGTGATTTTAAGCGACGTCGACAAGTACGAACGGACGAACGTCGAAAAGGAGAAAGGGTGAGGAAGGAAAGGATGATGGCGGAGAGGTTGTATGGCTATTTAAACACTTTCGCCATAAATTCGCGCGAAAGAGTCCTCGAGTCTCGTTCGCGCCACGCGATACTCGAATCTCCGTCTCTTTTCCTTTATCCCACCTCTCTTTTCCTTTTCCCTCTCACGTTCTCTGTCGTACCTTTTCCACCGATTCAACTCTCGTTAGCAAGAACAAAGCTGCTCCGACTTCGAGTCTACGAATTTTAAGAGAGAGAGAGAGAGAGAGAGAGAGAGAGAGAGAAAGAAAGATAAAAGTAGAAATGCATGAATTAATTTAAACCTTCTAACTTCTTGATTGTTATTAGGCTAATAAATAAAAATTTTTATTATAATTAAAATTAATTACAATTGTTTGCTTACTTACGCGCTTGTATATGCGCGTGAATTTATTAGCTACAAATCAAAACTGTATTTAAAAAAAGGAATGAATTAAATATTGAAGAAAGACGGGAAATAATAAATGGAATAAAATGAGAAAAAGACGGATGGAGAGTTAGAGTGGGAGAAAGAGAGAGAGTAAGAGAGAGAGAAAGAGAGAGAGAGAGAGAGAGAGAGAGAGAAAGAGAGAGAGAGTTTCCAAGGGTCTATAAGAGTTTTGTAAGTTAGAAGAGAAGCCGGAGAAGGTACGATGCGAATAATGGGCCGATAAACACGAGTCACTGCGGTAATTAAAAAGTTAAGCTATAAAGTAGCGATGATAGAAGAAGGAAGAGAAGATGTTAGTGGTGGGATACGAAGGGAAGAGTAGGGAGGAAAGGAGAGAGGGGTGGGAGGTTGGAAGAGGTTTGTTGCTGTTGGCTTCTACCCGATGAAGCGGAAGGTAAGAGAGCTTCTACAAACTTGAGATTAATAGCGAGAAAGTTATGTTTCGAGCTCGAGACAGGCGTAAGCGTACATATACATCTACATGTACACTGTACCAGTTGCTGTGTGTGTGTGTGTGTGTGTGTGTGTGTACGAATATATGTATAAATACGAATAATATTTCAACTACAACTACGAATATTACCAAGAGAGAGAGAGAGAGAGAGAGAAAGAGAGGGAGGGGAGAAGACTTGTGGTCCTATACAAATCGAAATCGTTGATTGGAAGCGTTAATTAATTTGGCTTCTCGTTTATCGAACGAGAACGTTGAAATCGACTATGAAGTTGTGTCTTCGTAAACGAGTTCCTTCTATTTCTAATCGACTTGAAAGATGTTATTATTACGTTCTCACGTTCCATTAACCTTTGATAATCAATTTCTATTCATTATTTATTGAGTAATTAATAAGAAAAGAAATGAAACGAGAAGAAAAAGAAAAGAAAAATAAATAAAATATTAAGACAAGTAAATTAGCTGAATTCAACGAAGTAGAAAATCATGATAAAATAGTAATAGGCGTATCGTTGACGGTTACTTTGGGATAATAGGGGCCGCGTTTCGTAGTCTCCAATTATCAACGTCGTTAAAACGCAGCCTTGGTATATAGCTCAACGCTTGACTTCTATCCAGGGATTCTCTGTTTACAATTTCGATGTTTGCACAATGGCTCGAGAGGGTTCCAGACTAAGAAGAGTATACGACTACCGACACCCTCCTCTCTCACCTCGCCCCGCCCCGCCACCCGCCCTCCCCCGTCTCCCAACGCACTTTCACCCGTCGACTATTTTAGAAAAAGAAAGAGAGAGAGAGAAAGGAAATTGCTGGAGTTGTACTCTTTATTTCTCTCATTCATTCTTCCTATACCGCTATTACTCTTCCTCTATTTTCGCTAAAAAGTTCTTGAGCTTCTGATTCCTTGAGAAGCCGTGAAAAAGGGAATAAGAAAAGAAGAGAGAAAGAAAGATAAAGCTCTCAACGATCAGATGAATCGTCGCCCCCCCCCCCTCTAACTCTTTCTCTCTCTCTGTTTCTCTCTCTTACCTTTGTTCATACTTTTTACATTTTCTTTCGTTTCTTGAAACGATATTAAGAACAAGCATGCCAGTGTCCAGAAGCTTAATGAACGTACAAAAGTTTTCCTTCGACTTAAAGTAAAGAGAAAAGAGTATTAGTGTCTACTAAGGGATGTCTTCTTTCAATTGTACATATTAATATTTTTTTCTTTAGTTACTCGATTTGTTAAAAAAAGAAAAAAACAAAAAAAAAAGAGACAAAAGGTTAGATCGCATGATTTTTTTGAATTTTCTTTTTTCCTTTTCTTTGTTTTTTTTCTTCGTACCTTCATTATAACTTTAAACGTCAAACAACGAGCGAGTTTATAAACAATTTTCCAAGATCTATCAGATAAAATGTTTCAAATGATTTTTGGAAAATTTATACGACAATTTCTCAGACTCTAAAGTGAAATAATGTGTCAAGTTAGTTCGACGTTTGAACTTTCACAAGGAAATAAAGTAAGAAAATTCGACGTACGTAAACTCGTGCCAAAGTTCTCTAGTCTCTAACCTTATTAAATAATACTCGCGGCAGTGCGCCAAGTACCGTATCAGCAGTCGTCCTGAAAGGTATACGAAGGACACGAGATTGCTAACAGCGAGAGAGATGGAACTCTGAAGCAGTGCTCGTCAAACTAACGTTTTGCGGTACTTCCTTATCTTATTCGAAATTCATTGTTACGATAAAGTTTGTCCCTCCTAGGATACATAAATCTCAGCCGACGACGATTTTCGAGATATCGCGAAATGTTGTCCGTCCAAAGGGTAGAAAACAAAAATAAATTAAAAAGGAAGAGTGTCGAGTTATATCGTAGTTCTTGAAGCAAAAAAAAAAAATACATTTCAAAAGTTACAACATTGACGTGAAGCAAGTCGTTTCTAAAAAAAAAAAAAAAAAAAAAAACCAAAAAAATGTTAAGGACGAAAAAAAAAAGACAACATCTCGGATTGCATATTTAATATTGTCATTTTGGAAAAGAACAGCAGGACGGAATCATATTTCTGTATGCCGGGGTTTTTTTTTTTTTTTTTCTTTTGTACAACTCCCTCATGCCTTCTTCTTTCTCGCACAATGGGCAAATACCCAGAACATCCAACGATCGAAAGACTTCTACCGTGAGAAACGAGAGTTCGCCAAGAGACAGAAAAATGAAAAAGAAACATCACGGACTCCCTCTCTCTCTCTCTCTCTCTCTCTCTCTCTCTCTTTCTCTCTCTTTCTCTCTCTTTTACATGCGGGTCATCGGTCGAACGATATCTCATTCGTAGTTTTACTGGCGTGTAAATCCTACGAAGTAGCTTCCTTAATACTTTATCACGCTCGAGTAAACGTAAAAGGTTACACTGCCGAAGCAGTAGCATCCATCTCTTTTCAGTATAGAGATTTCTATGTCCTTCTTCTTACTCTTATTTTTCTTCTTCTTCTTCTTCTTCTTCTTCTTCTCTCGTAACTGCAACCAAAAACCAATTCCTTCGTATAGCCCTTGCGTATTCACTATAAGTATCCATCAGATAGAAGAGTGTAGTAGCATCTGTGTAGATGGTCCATCGAGATATTGTAGGATTCAGATACGTTGTCCTGGATAGAAACTAGTGTTTTATCGAATACAGAAGGCTAGTTTATAGATTCCGATTTTCTCTCCCACGAATCTAAAACCTTTCTCTTTCTCTTTCTCTCTGTCCTTATTTCGACCTATGCAAAATATATTTCTTCATTTTTCTCTCTTCCAATCGGACATTTCCTCTTCTTTTATTCACACTTGGAAATTCACTTCAATGTCTCGGCTTCGTTATGAGATGAACATACTCGTACATATATATATGTATATATATATATATATATATATATATACATACGCGCTCACTACATACATACATATATTGTAGAATGTCCCATGTACAAATCGATCCGGTCAGAACGTGCCGGGATCAACGTCTTCCTCTTCTTCCTTTATCACGTTCCAAACCCCTTTTCAAACTAACGCGTATTCTGTGGAAGCATGGATTCTTCTCGGAAGTTTCCGCTTCTTCTATATCTTCGTCTTTTTACTAGTACGAAGAAGTGCCAATCGATGACAAGATAGAAGCAAGTAACCAATGATATCCAACGAAGCTGATTTCATAGATAAAATTTTTCTAACTATTCTCTCTCTCTCTCTTTCTCTCTCTCTGGTTTCTTTTTCTCTTTACAACGTACGTCTCATTTAACAGTGAGAATGAATAATGAGAATAACGCTCTCTGACTTATCTAACACCCTCCTCCCCTACCAGTTACCCTCATCTTACTTCGAACGTTTATTTTTCATTTTTTAACAAACAAATTTTATTTCCAAGAAAATTGATATAGCACTCGTTCGAAATGTCTCGTCAATGAATATCTCTGAGAAATACATAGAAGTCATTCACAAGAAGTGGCAATAAATTTAAGCCGGTAAAAGAAACAAAGCACTCATGCCACACCGTGCAGACCTTTTTCCTCTCTAAGAAAGTTACAAGATTTCGAAGTTATTCGTAGAGGGAGTAAGTAAGTAAGTAGATATTATAGAGAAAAAGTGGAAGGAGGAAAAAATCCACAGTTTTCTATTCTAGCCACGTACAGGTGTAACTCGTGCGGAACGTACGAGAAAGATGGATAGATGGAGAGATAAAACAAAAGTAAGCGAGAACGAGAGAGAGTGAGAGAGAGAGAGAGAGAGCGAAAGAAAGAGTAGGAGTAAATCCCTCGAGGGCCGGCGGACGTACAAACTCGAAACTTTTTCTTTTCTAACTCAACCCCTCTTATGAAATTGTAACGGAGGACTGGGATTAGCATGAAGAGGGTTAGGACTATTGTTCTTCGTTTTCCCTTCTGCGTGCGAGGGAGAAATGCACACCTTCTTCGCGTGACAGCCTCGAAGAGTCTCTATGATGTTATCGAATCGATCTGACCGGAGAGACAGATGCCTGTCTCCCTTTCACGCTCTTTCTCTCTTTCTCTCTCTCTCTCTCTCTCTCTATCTATCTATCTATCCATCTATCTATCTCTTTTTATCTCTTTGTTTTCTCATCTACGCCCATGCATCGTGACACGTACATACGTCCGACCGGTCGTTGGTACTTACTACTGTATTATTTCGACGTCCCAGTAAATGACAACCCACTATTCTCCGAGTCACGTTCGACGTGTCGGCTCGATGCAATTTTATACAATACCTCTGTCGTTTCCTATTTGTATACAATCCCCAAGTTACATCTGACAATTCTTTCGATCGTTTGATAGGTATATTTCAAAGATATATCGAATGGTATATATGTATATACCATATATGAATTGTGTATTCTTGAATTTTTGAAAAACATTTACGATACGATCACTTTCATAACAAATTTTTTATATTTGATTAACTCATTAGAATTTCTGAAAGGAGGTGTCAATTCTCAAAGGAATCAAGCTCTCTCACTCCCTCATTTTCTCACTCTTTCTATCTTTCTCTCACTGTAGTGATGGGATTTTGTTGTTACTTAGTATCCAACTGTGGCTTCATAGAAGGTTGAGAAAAATCGAACGGTGAGGGTAGTTCGATGAAAGATGCATACGAATAAAATGAAAAAGAAAAAGAGAGAACAAGGGTAACCAACACAATTGTGGATCGCGTCGAAAACGAATACACTATGTCCATAGGGGTGGCAACGATTCGAAGGACTTTTTCAGGGTCGTCCTTTCCCTTCCTTCGTGCCAAAGGGCGAAACACCGACGATACCGAAAGTCCACATCACCCTCTTCATGGTCCTACACGGACAACCCTCCCAGTTAACGATGAAGAATGTTTCACGAGCGAATGTAATTCGATTCGATTTCCGATTTAGAGCTCTCCAAACTTTGAAATGGTTCCTAGGGTGAAATCTAATGTACAAAGAGTGAGAGAGAGAGAGAGAGAGAGAGAGAGAGAACTTTGAACAAGTTATTGTTTTGAACATTGAGAAAGTAGATATTAGTCTAATTACATTTCAATATTAGCGTAAATATATATATATATATATATATATATATATATATATATATATATATCTTATTCCTTCTAAAAATGTGTTTGGTAACATAGAAAATGAAAGAATTTTTAAACGGAACGACGTTTTCAAACTTCGTATATTTCATTTAATGAACTCCCCAGGTGGGAAAAGAAATGAAGAGAAAATGTACTCGCGAGAATTTTCGTTTACGAAGAAGGACGAAAAAGTTCGTACGTTCTACATCAAGCGGCATCTTTATTTCCTTTCCCTGTTATAAATTCGCGAGGAACGAGAAAAAGTTCGTTCGTAATGCGACAATGCAGTACGAACGTGCCTTAAATAATTCCTATATGAAATCGAATTATTAATTAACGTTATCCGTGTCCCATGATATTTGCATTTTGATACTAGATATGAGAGTTTTGGCATTGGTTCTTTATTGAATAGTGACCGTGATCCGATAAAGTTTTAAAGATAATCCCGATAAACGTCGTGCCGAAATTCGAATAAATACGTCAAAATTCGCACGACTTGATCCACGAAATATTCAAAGTATATTATATCTGCCAGATATAGACATTTTACATACCTATAAAATATTATTTGCGACTGTAATATAATCTTTAGCATTAATTTTAGATTTATATTAAAAGTAACTCAATTTATATTAATTAAAAAGAAAAAAGAAAAAAAAAAAAAGACCTCATAAAGATCCATTAGTTCCGTTCGATAAATTCACACGACCTTTCTTTTCTTTCTCCTTTTTTTACATCGTATTCTACGAATTCGTTTCTATTCCTAATTCTAATTCGTTTCTCCCAAAACCGAGGCATCTGTCGTAGAAACTCGAAAGAGAAAAAAAAAAGGGGGCGATTTACTGTTGAAAAAGGGGGACTACGCAACAATTTTCTCTCTCTCTCTTTTTCTCTCTCCTTCTTTTTTTATATAGTTTCTGTTTTTGGTTTTCGGTTTGGTGACAGGTGGTGAGATGGCGGTGGAAAGGTTTTAAGAACGATCAAATTTTCGAATGATTCTTTCCGTCCCTCCTTCAACCCACTAACCCCTCCCATTCTTTACCACACCTCTCTTTCTCTCTCTCTCTCTCTTTTTTTTTTTCTTTTTTCCTTCCCCTTCGACATCGTGGAACATCGTTTCGCCATTCTTTCATCGACCTATTCGACCTATTCGAGACTATTGTGAGAGAAAAAACTTTGCCCTCTCTCCGCTACTACTTGCCGACGCTTTGAAATTGCACCCGTGGGACTCATAGACGACATCTTTACAAGGTATTTCTATCTCCCTCCCTCCCCCTTCTCTCTTTTTCTCTCACTTTCCTTTACTCTCACTCTTCACATTCCTTTCTCTCTCTCTCTCTCTCTCTCTCTCTCTCTCTCTCTCTCCTTTCTTGTTTTTTGTTTTTTTTTTATTTTCTTTGTTTTGGGGGGTGAAGATGGGTTGGACACGATCAGTACACCGTTTACTTTAAACACAAGAACCAAGTTTCCCCTTCGATCTAATCTGCTTTCCAATTCAACGAAGCCAATTTAGAAAAACCTCCCGCTAGAATTACGTTCGAATCGAATGTTCGTAAAACGGGTCGATACTTAACCGGCTATACTTAACTATACTCAGTATACTTTCGTCGAGTATTTCTATCCTCTTATCTCTGAAAAAAAATCACGACTTTTCGTTAACCGAAGAGATTAGGAGCTTGAAAGCCGAGTTGAATTCTCTTTTCGAATAGACGGAAATTTTACAACGAAGGATCGAGTCAGGACGATGCAGCTTTGTAGATCAGAGAGAGAGAGAGAGAGAGAGAGAGAGAGAGAGAGAGAGATGAAGATAAAAACAGAAAGAATAGAATTAGAAAGAGGAAGAACAAACCGGAGATTGGATAACATTTTCGAAGGAACAACGTGCCGAAGAAAAAAAAAGTAAAAGAAAAAAAAAAAAAAAAACAAGATGAGATAAAATAAAATAAAATAAAAGAGAAAAAGAGGCAAACGTGAGTTTGCGAGTACCGATCGGATTTCGGTCTTTTCGCGAAGCCACTGGTGTTAGAACAGAAAGAAAAAAAGAGAAAGAGAAAGAGAGAGTGGAGAAGGGTAAAACCGTTTGGACGACTACCACCCAGAGAGAGGGTTAAAAAGCAATTTTCCGTTTCTACTCGATTCGAAGAGCATCGGCAGGGTTGCTACTCCCTTCCCACCTCTCTTCTTTTCTATATACTACCTATATAGAATCGTCGACCTTGGGCTAAAGCAATTTCGATTGGATCTCCACGATCGAGTGCGTTCGACGAAACGTGTTGGCACGTTTTCGAAAGGCTCGCGAATAAGTATAGAGAAAGGCGCACAAAGGCCCGTTTGTACATCTACTCGTGAAAAATCCTATGGGTTACGAGTGAAACGTCCAGATTTACTCTGTTGTTATTGTTGTTGTTGTTGTTGTTGTTGTTGTATCCAAATTGTAAAATGTGAGAAAAAGAGAAGAGAAAAAGGGAGAGAGAGAGAGAGAGAGAGAGAGGGGAAGGAGGCTTTCCTAGTATCGTAATTCCGATCGCTTTGATTGAATGATCGATGTTAACGAACGTTTTAATCCGAAACAAATTATCTTGTTTCGAGATGTTGTTGTGTGAGAATTTTTTTTTTTTCAAAATTGACAATGTAAAACATGAATCGATATTTGGGCGAGCTATTTATTCGAAAATTTTTCAACGATTAATTTCAACGATAAAAGAAAAGAAGAAAAAGAAGAAAAAAATATTTGGCAAAATAGATCAAAATACTTTCCAACAAACTTTATACGTTGATGCTATCGAACTAAAAGAAAATTGAAAATAAAAGAGAAAAAATATATCTCGAGGCTAGAGGTTGGTTGAACGAACGTGAAAAAATGGGGATTGGCTTCTTCCACAGAGAGGTTCACGGAGAAGCGTCAGCTGTCCGGATGACGCAGAGACATCGGCTAGCCTATGCATGATTGACAGTTTTATGGGGACGCACCAACGCAGTTTTGCGATTTACGATCGAGACTGGTTTTATCGTCGACCGAGTCCGAAACTCCCTCTTCGAGGGAGAACAACGTTTGATACTAATGACGTTTCCATAGAAGTGCACCAATGGAAAACGATTTACGACGAAGCGTCTCATTTCTAGTTTTCATTTTTCTTTTTTGTTTTTCTTTTTATTTTTTTTCTTTTTTTTTTTACTACATCATACACTTTCACGAACGAAATTTTTCGCTGCGAATTAAAATGGAGAATAATTTCAACGTTAAATAATAATTATTTGATCTCGAAATATAAAATTGGCGATAAATACCGATGCAATGCGAGTGATTTTAAAAAGATACATACATATACAGCATGAAAAAGCATGCAAGCTCGAAACGTACGATTTTTCGTTCCACAACAAATATTTGTTCTCCCATGTGTATACGAGTTACTGCAGGAAATATAAGTACGGTCGTCCGCAATATAGCCAATTGTTTGCGTCGGATCAACGCGGTCCTACATTTGTATACTTTCTCGTTGACCAATGTAATAAATCGAAAAAGTTCCTACCGGTGAAAGTAATGTTAGTGTAAAAATAAAAATAACAACAACAACAAAAAAAAAGAGAGAGAAAACATAGGGAAAAAGGGAAAGAAAAAAAAAGAAAAAACAAAGATCATATAATGTCTACTCACCTCGCAATTCGAGTGGCTGATATTGCTTAGATTCAATCTGAAGATTTTGTCCCTGGAATAAAGAAAAAAACGAACATTATATCACACATTATATATGCATAACATCGAGTCATATTAAATAAAGTACTGAGATAAAGGATATATAAAAAAAAAAGAAAAAAAAAACAAACAAAAAAAAAAATAAAGAAAAAAAGAAAAAAAAAAGGAAACGAAAACAGAGTCCGTGGGAAATAAAAGGGATTGCCTGAAAATGTGAAAATTTCCAAGAGAGACGACAATTTTCATTCCGCTCGTCGAGAAAACGCATTACTCTTCGTACATCGTTTACTTATGGTCGCGTGGTAGCACATTGTGGTACTTTGCTAGGCAAGACGTTCCACGTCGGCAAATGCTCGCGAACGCCACGGAATTTCTATGAGAACACGAAAGGAAGAAGAAGCAAAAGAAAAAAAAAAAAAAAAAAAAAAAAAAAAAAAAAAAGAAAAGAAAAAAGAGGAATAAAAGGAGGAGGAGGAGAAGAAGAAGAAAAAGAAAAAGAAAAGAATGAGGAAAGGAACCTTTAAGGTTCTGGGATCTTTTTGAAACCCTCGTTCGTGCACCTTTTTTCCTTTAAACGAAAGATCCTCGCGGGAACTTCGATTGTTCCTTTTTCCAGTGACCGCCTTTATTAGGATCTCTTGCTTGAAAGCACGATCGTTCACCTTGTTTGAAGCTATCGTTAGATGAGAAAGAAAAGAAAGAGAGAGAGAGAGAGAGAGAGAGAGAGAGAGAGAGAGAGAGAGAGAGAGAAATAGAGAAATGACACAGTAACGTTAATGAAGAGCTTCGAAGATCTCTCTTCTCGTTTGAAGAAAATCGATTTTCATCTAAATCCTTGTAAATAGTCGTTCGTTTGAATTTTCTCTCCGTTCCTTTTTTCATCTCACCATTTGCAAACGAATTGCTATCATTAATATTCGTGACGACGCCAAAAAAAAAGGAGAGAGAGAGAGAGAGAGAGAGAGAGAAATAAAAAGGAAGAAAGAAAAAGAGAAAAAAAAATAAATAAATAAAAAAGAAAAAAAAAAGAAAAAAGAAAAAAGAAAAAAAGAAAAAAGATAAAAGCTCGTGAACTATTATATTACACAATTCAAAGAATAGATCTACAAGAATTATTGCAGTTTATCTTCGTGAACTAACTCCGCTGTTGGAAAACTCGTTGTTGACCTACATATATCGATCGCTTATCATCATTTTTACTGCGACCATAAATCCCCCTTCGGGGTGATTACTTTCTCGATTTATATGACAAATCGGAACGATAAATAGTGAAAAAAGATAGAAAAAAGGAAAGGGGAAAAAAAAAGGAAAGAAAGGAAGAAAATGATTGGAATCCGAGTTATATAGAAAAAGGTGTAGAGAAACTAGTGGGAGTAAGGAAAATGAAGAAGGAAGACACGCGAGAAATGAAAAGAAAATTGAAAGAATGAAGAGGAAAGATGGATATATAGAGAGAGAGAGAGAGAAAGTAAGGGATCTATTCTGTCATTTTTCCCTCGTTCGTTTTGTCCAGGAGAGCGTAAAAAAGAAAGAGAAGAAAAAGAAGAAGAAAAAAAAAAAAAGAAAAAAGAAAAAAGAAAAAAAAAGAAAAGAAAAAGGGAAATACTAAAATGAAAAAACAAATCCTGTGTTGGTCGAGGACGAGGACGAAAACGATTCGAACTTTCACTCGGAGAAACTTGGACGGAGTATGGTGGGAAAGCAGGTGGGCGACGAACTGAGAAAAAGGGAAGAGGAAAGAAGGGCAGAGGAGAAAAACTACATTCCTTTTCTTTCTCTTTCTCTCTCTTCCTTTTGGTCTACTACGTGTCGACTCGCGATCCCTTTGCCTCGAAGGAAAAAATCGTGGAGGGTTGTACGATTTACACGCAGGACTTGTCGCAAAAGTGAAACCTGCGTTCCCAGTTATTCGATAGGACTGTTCCGAAGGGTGAATAACACACGTCTCAGAATAATAAGATGACTTTCCTTTTCTTTTCTTTTCTTTTCTTTTCTTTTAATAACGACGAAAGAGGAAGTATTATCTCTTTTTATTTTTATCTTTTCTTTTCTCTCTCTCTCTCTCTCTCTCTCTCTCTCTCTCTCTCTGGCTTTTTCCCTTTCTCATTTTTGTTTTCACTATCGTCCAAGTTTCTTTCGACATAGTACGTACTTAGGTACATCGGCTCGTTGGTAACTTTATGTTACCACGTAAAGATAAAGGTTCTTCTAACGATGTTTCGGGTTGGAAAGTGTGAGAAAGAGAGATGGAGAAAGAAAGACAAGGCTCCATCTCGTATTTTAATCGAAAGATGTAAAACGGCGAAGCGCGCTACGCTAAAGTCGATTTCTTCTCTTCTTCTTCTTCTTCTTCTTCTTCTTCTTCTTCCTTATCTTCTTTGTTCTCAACGTCGTCGTTGTCGTCATCGTCTTCGTCGTAGTCCTTTCTCAAAACTTTGTTTTATTGCATGGAAATAACGCCTTGTAACGATATTATTTCAACGACGACATCGGGATGTTGCATCCTCTTCGCATTTTCCCTTCGAATATGCAAAACGACTTCGTGTCGTAATAACGATCCTTTTCCATTTTCTTTTTTACTTCGCGTGGCCGTACTAAAATTCGCATTACGAGTTTGATGAGAAATTTCTTTGCCCGTTTCAGCTAAAGATAGAGAGGGAAAGTGCATTAACGCGAAAAGGAATTCTATGAACGAAAATGCACTTTATCCTTACACTCCTTTTTTATTATTATTATTATTATCATTATTATTATTATTATTATTATTATTATCATTATCGAGGAACTAACGTTGTAGCTGAAAGGTTTACTAATGAAGAATTAATGTCGACTAATATAAAGAAGTTTCGAAATTTTTATGGTTATAATTTTTACTTTTTAAAACCGATCGAAATGAAAATTATTCGTATCATTGTTCGTCGACGCATGTAACTATATAATAGATAAAAAAAAAAAAAAAAAAGAAAAAAAAATGAAAAAAAAACAAAGAGAAAGAAAGAGAAAGAGAGAGAAGGAAAAAAAAGATCATAGAGTAAAAAAAAAAAAATAATGTAAAAGAACAAATATTTCGTTCGATGAGCATCCATTTTACACGTTTGTTCTTTGAATTGATGAAAAAATCGGACGGGAATATAATATTGTTGTTTTACTATTTTTGAATACTTTTCCTCCTCTTCCTCCTCCTCCTCCTCCTCCTGTTATTCTTTCTCGTTCTGTCTGTCAAGTTTCTCTTTCTCTCCCAGAATAGAATATCGGCGCGATGCCTGACCTGATAATTGGAAGCGTTCAATTAGCGTGCCTTAATTGCAAAGCGTACCGCAACGTAGCCGTCGATTCTCAAACTACAATTAATGGGTATCACCTTTCTAATTAACGAGGAACGATGCTCGCATGAGTATCGATTTGTGTGATACGATAGATGAACACGTGGATTGGATATAGAAAGAGAGAAGGGGAAGGTGAGAGAGAGAGAGAGAGAGAGAGAGAGAGAAAGGGAGAAAAGAAAAAGAAAAAAAAAAAGTAAAGGGAGCATCGAAGAGAGAAAAGGGTACGTACATCATCGTACGACCATCGTACAAATTGCGTGATCCTAACTTCTATATATGTTGAACTTTCTCCAAGGATTTCTAATCTAAAATGATGATCCTTTTGATTGTTGTTATTATTGATAAAATACGGACAAAGTTTTGGGCTCATCAAATCGGACAATCAAACAAATGAATTGTTACAAATCGATCTTATCGATCAAATGTATTGCTCTTTTTTTTATTATTTTTTTTCTCCTTTTTTCTGTTTCTTTTTTCTTTTTTTTCGATTACACTTCTATATTTCATGTATTTTCACGAGAATTCCAAAACCTTTTTATTGTCATACTAATAGTCGCACGAACGAAGTTTAATCGTTTTGTATATTATTGCATGAAAAAAAAGGAATAGAAAAGAGAGAGAGAAAGAGAGAAACAAATAAAAAGAGGAATTCGGAGAAAGGAAGGTCGAAGGTTGAAAAAAGTGTTTTCCTCTTTTGGCCCAGAGAATTCTTATTGGAATTCGATATTCTAGGTTGGTAGGTAGGTAAGTAGGTATATAGAAAATAAAAGAGGAAAAGGGACACGAAAAGATATAACTCGCTGGCATATCTACTACATGTGTAAACCTACACACAAAGATAAATTGTGATACCTGGATAACTAAATATAAGAGAGATGACGATACAAAATATAAGCACGTGGAAGACAGCCAAGAAAGCAGGAAACGTTAAAATCGAAGTACCCCGGTTTTCCTTAGAAAATGCAATTTATCGTAACCACGTTTCACCTCCCAACTCCCTCCCTCCCTCCCACCTCCATCTCTTTTCTCTCTCTCTCTCTCTCTCTCTCTCTCTCTCTCTCTCTACCTATTTCTATCTCTTCTTTTCCTTCCTGAATCGTCGTCCCTTTCGTTCCATCTCTTTCTATCTGTATCTCTCTCGCTCTTATCTCGTTAGAAAAACTAAAAGTTCCTTTAAAGACAAAAGCTTTCATCCGTTCGCGTTTTTTCTTTCTTGTCGACGTCATTACCATAAGCTTCGGAGGTTCCCCTTTTCGACGTTCCCCTTTTCTCTCTTTCTATCTCTCTCTTTACTCTTTCTCTCTCTCTCTCTCTCTCTCTCTCTCTCTCTCTCTCTCTCTCTTTCTCTCATTCTCTTAGTAACTTTCTTTTGATATTTACAGCACGAATTTTTCGCATCGCCCGACGAGAAAGTTGCATATTTATTTTATCGTCTTTTTCAACGACTCCACTCTGGTTTACTATTCAAGGAAGGGATAACGTTCGAGATGCTTCATCCGATTTGAGGAAAGAAGGATTTTCTCCTTCCTTTCAACGTTGGTCGTAGAAAAATGATCAAAATCGTGAAACTTGTATTCAACTTGCATCTCTCTCTCTCTCTCTCCTTTTGCATTTACATTATATATATATATATATATATATATATATATATATATTTATATTTGTATAGTAATTAATGGTATGAATATCATAATTAAGTTGAATGTTCCTTCGCTAATATAAATTTTAGAAGAGAAAGAAAATTCAAAAGATACTTTTATGGATCTTCGCGTACAATGTAATTTAATGTTTTAGCAATAAATAAAAAATTTTTTTCATATAGATCAAGTGATCTTAATTCTAATATTAATCCCATCCATTGCATTCTTCTCGACAAAGTAACGACTTGACCCTTTTGAGAAGTCACTTTATATCTTTTTCACTTCACGAGCAATTTACGCTGACGTAATTCGACGAACATCCAATATATTATACGATAGACTCAATTCCTTCTTTGAGCAACGTTCCTACATCCATTCTGCGTTAGGAAAAGTCGATACCACTCGAGACACACTCTATCTTATCATTACTTCATGATACGGGATCGATTTTCAAACGAGAGAGAGAGAGAGAGAGAGAGATAAAAAGAATATAATGAACCTATTATTCGTACTCATTTAAAAGCAATACTAAGAAAACGACTTAAAGAAAAATTTAAGTAAAAGAAAATAAGAACGACAAAAAATTATATAATCTAGAACATCGATCATTTTCATTATTAACGTCCTTCAAGAAAATTTTCCTTTCAAACATAATGAAGGAAAATAAGAAAAGAAAAAGGAAAACTGATTAATGTGAAAACATCGTCGTTTAACCAAGAGTGAGAGAGAGAGAGAGAGCAGATCGATGACGAATCTGCAAACGTATCATTATCATTAAACATAAAAAAATGATAGGATAGGTGGAGTAAGGATATATATTTGTTAAGGATTGTAAAGAAAAATCGATTAAATCGAATGAAAACGAAATTACGAAGGGTCTCCCTTTTTTTGAGGGACGTTAATAAAGACATAGACATTTGTTGATCTAAGATAAAAGTTGGTCTATCTCATTGTTAACGTTATATTACGATAAATTTTATTTTCGTTGATTCGCTTCCAAATATCCTTTCTCCATTGCCATTCCATTTGCCATTTCGACGTCCATTTGCTAACGTATTTCTTTTGTTACCACGCTTCGATCTCTTCCTCGACTCCTCCCTCTCTCTTCTTCTTTCATACCCCAATACCTCTTCCATACTCCGTCCTAGTCCATCCCCCACCCCTCTTCTACAATTTCTTCTTCACCCTTTAACTCGGTAAATGCCGAGCAGAATGTTACGCAGTTTCGGTAATGGAGAATCCTCATTGAGAGCAGTGTCCTCGGAGTAGCTAGAGGCATCTTCAAATCTCCTATACTCTTCTTCTTCTCTTTCATCTTCTCTCTTCTTCTCTTCTTCTTTTCAACCGAAAGATAGAAGAATCCGAGTGGACTCGTGCCAAACACGATCACCACCATTTCATGACCTCTCTCTCTCTCTCTCTCTCATGAGTATCATCTACTTTTTCTTTCTCGACGACGAGAAATTATCATTATATCTTTCCCTCCGTGATCTTCTATCTCCGTCGTTATCGTACGTTTCTAATACTCTTTTTATCGTCATCGAACTTTATCAAATGAGAAATCCGTTTCTTTTTTCTTTTTCTCTTTTTCTTTTTCTTTTTTTTTTTTTTTTTTTGATTTGACATCTAATCCATATCAATACGGATACATGTTAAATATCAAGGATCTTCTTCATTGTTTTCATTTGATAAAATAAATTATTAAATAAAATTTACAAATTTACAAATAGTATTAAACTTTATAATATTTATTCGTGAATTTATTTAAAATGTTAAAGGATTGTAAATTTGATATTTACTAATATTATCCATAGAATTCATTCAGTATCATTTAACAAGCACACGTTCATTTATCTATACGATCGATATCATGTGTGCTTGAACAATTTATACATAATTCGGTCCTCGAAATAAGTATCAGCACGTTCGAATGTCATCTACAGTTGCCATCGTTTTCATACGATGGGATCTCATATATACGTTTTTGATAGAGGGAATTAAAAAAAAAAAAAAAAAGAAAAAGAAAAAAAAAAGAAAAAAAAAGGAAATGTTGGTTTTGTACGTAGAGGGGGATTATATCAAAACGAAACTATAAAACGTTTTGGGTTTTGAACGATGAAACGAAATGAACTGATTGACGGTAAATGATCAAAGTAATATTTGGAAAGCTTTTGCGTGTTTGTAGATACGCATGTGAGCATACGTGTATTTATTGAGAGTATAATCGATCGTAGGTAAATCGATTCTGACCAGACGTATAATATCGCTTGAGGTAATTTGGCGTTTTAACGTGATTAATCAAGTAGATATATCTCGACTTTATACCAACGATATTAACCGTTTAACGTTAAAACCCTTGCTTGTTGTCGATGATCAAAATTGCTTAATGGTGGATACAAAAAACGAAAAAGAAAAAAAAAACAAGAAAAAATAAAAAAAAAAACAAAACAAAACAAAAGAGAAATATGAAAACACGTGAACACACATACACGTATGTATTTCATTTGGATATCAAGAACGTAACGAACGGATTTTGACCCTGTAGATTTTTTCATTTCACGCGATTGCCTCGAACATTGTTGAGGAGAAATAAAAGTTGAAAAAAAAGAAAAAAGAAAAAAAGAAAAAAAGAAAGAGAGAGAGAGAGAGAGAAAAAGATAACATCGACTAAAAGAAAAGAATAAAAGTTTTACTTACATCGCGCCAACGTAAAGAGCATCCCTTTTACTATCCAGATAGAGTGTCCTGTAGTAGAGCATACCACAGCTGAATTCTCGTACGTGTTCTGAAAGCAAAAAAACAAAGAAAAAGAGAAAATAATGGTTTGAAGAATAAAATGATTAAATTTGACGGCTGTAAAAGGAACGACCGTAGTAAAAATTCATTTTCTCGAATGCTCCGTTCGGACGGATGATGGATAAAAGGGGGTGTAGGTAGACAAGGGAGGAAGATGAAATCGCTAGATTTTCATTAGGACTTTAACAATAACGTTGTAGAGGAGAGAGACTGTCTCGGCCTGTCTCGAATGTAAAACTCGTTACGAGAGTTGACTCTTGAACTGACCGAAATGCAAAGCGCACTCGTTGCCGACTCGACGTGAATTTCTTTCTTTTCTTTCTTTCTTTCTTTCTTTCTTCTTCTTTTTATCTTTTACTTACCACCGATCGGTTCGAGTTAACTTTCGAACTATCGAACGAGAGGATTCGACGAGGAAAGGAAAAAAAAAAAAAAAACAGAAAAGAAGATGAAGATAAAAACGTGATCAAGTGAACAACGGTAATTTGATCAGAAAAAAAAGAAAAAAAAAAAAAAACAAAAGAAACGAAAGGGGAAAAAAAATCATTAATAACCGATTTCTTCATTATTCATGATTACGAGCAATGAAATGCATCATGAGTTCTAAGACCATCCCTTAGACATTATCGAGACGACAGTAGCACGAGTCAGCCCTTAGCTTTCCAACCATCCAATCTCTCATTTTCTCTCTCTCTCTCTCTCTTTCTCTTTCTTTCTCTCTCTGTCTTTCTATCCTTCTCTTTTTAGCTTTCTCTCAAAGCCGACACTGATCTGCTTAACATATGAAAGAACGCCGCCCCTTTCTAAATACACTCATTCCACTCTAGACTAACAGAGCGCGAACAATACTATATTTTATACGGTATCAGAAGGGGCTGACGTCGAATGAAAGGGGTTGTTCTCCCATACCATGGAAGAAGAGAGAGATAGTACGTCTATCTCTCTTGTATTCCCACGTCTCTCTATCTATCTATCCTTCTCTTACTCGTTACTCCCTGCAACTATTGTCCCATCCTCCACTTTTCTTCCTTCTCTCTCTCTCTCTCTCTCTCTCTCTCTCTCTCTCTCTCTCTCTCTTTCTATCTTTAGCAGACGCACGAATCGCAAAAAGCCGATCTCGCGCTTTATCTACCTTCGAAAGGGTGCCATTGCATCGTCTCTCTCATTCTCTCTCTCTCTCTCTCTCTCTCTCTCTCTCTCTCTATCGTTCCCTTTAATATCAGACTTATTCAAAACGACGTGCTGTCACGGCTCGTTAGATAGGCCCACGCGATATGGTTAAAGTGTTTTTTTTTCAAGGGTATACGAAGAAAGATTTATATATAGGTATTTATCTTTACAATGAATCCGACGCGTCGCGAATTATACTCATTCGATTTCATTTCCTTACGATGGAGTACACGTGTACATTATTTTATTTAAGTATACTTGGTCGTGATTTAATTAACGAAAAATATCATAACTTACGATAATAAAGGAGAGAACGGAGAATAATATTCGTTCTCTTTTTTTTTCTTTTTTTTTTTTTCTTTCTTTTTTCTTCCACATGTAATTAAATTTTTTTTCTTTTTTTTTTTACATTTCCGTACGCTTTAGTTATACCGCATTATTATATTCGTGAGATAGGTTCACGACGAGTATATTCATATGAATTAAATTCAAACGAGTACGAACGTTCATTAGAAATATATTCAAAAAAAAAAAAAGAAAAAAAAAAAAAAAAAAAAAAAAAGAAAAAAAAGGAAAAGGAAAGAGGGAGAGAGAGAGAGAGAGAGAGAAAAAGAGAGAAAGGAAAGAAAAAGACGCGAAAGTCTCATGCGAATAGCAAAATGAAAAGAAAAAAAGAAAAAAGAAAGAAAAAAAAAAAAAAAGAAAAAAAAAGTAAAATCTGGGTCAGTCAAATATCATTCAACCAAACGCACCGAGATTTCTGTAACGAAATAAGTGTTGAGGAGAAATAAAAATAAAATAAAAACGAAAGATAGGACAAACTAAAAAAGTAAATGAAAAAGAAAAAAAAAAAGAAAAAAGAAAAAAGAAAAAAGAAAACAAAAGTAGAGAAAAAAAAGAAGAAAGAGACAGAGATAAACAAAGAGAAACTAAAAAGTGAAATACCGCTCTTTTTTTTTTTTTTTTTTTTTTATTTTGTTTCTTTCAACGATGCGTCCAGAATTCGTTTTCCATGCGAATCTGCGATATTTGTCGCGATCGAGTGCTCGCAATGCGTTCTATTTGAAAATCGTTAACACGTATTCGCGTAAAGCGAGCAAAGTCACGCGCGAGCGCATGCGAATATAATAATACAAGCTCTCTCGTGGTTCAATATGTCGATCGTTGTCTATGTGTCTATACATTACGACGCTCTAAAAACGGATGAACAATCGAACGAACGAACGAAGTATAAATATATATATATATATATATATAAAACTACATAACTATACAATGGGCTTTACGTTCAGCCAGCGTAGTCGACGAATCGCGTATAATAACGATCATTTAGTAACGCCGTATCGGAGATACAAGAGTACCTCGTGCTCTAATTACTTTTCATTTTAATTACCCTCTTCTGGATTCGTTCAATGAGCCGACTGTACCTACTACATGTGTACGTGCTTGGAGCAATATAAAAAAAAAAAAAAAAAAAAAAAAAAAAAAAAAAAAGAGATTTCTACAGATTCAAATGGATAATACGAGATGAGAAAGAAATTGTTGTCTCTTTTAACGATCTTGTCTCTGCGATTGATCGAGAGAATTTCCACTTTAATTTCGATTATCGACGAGAGCATATCAATCGAGAAATTTGTTTTTCCAATTTCCTTCCTTTCTCCATTGGATTATTGACACAGTTTCCAACGTTTCACGATCAATCCTATTTATGCTTGTAAAATTTATAAAAAGCGGAAAATACTTTTGTTCCTTTTTTATTAACTAAAAGTGAAAAAATACAAAAAAGAAAAAGAAGAAAAGCGAATGAATACAATGATTTATTTGTAAAATATAATAAAAAATATTCGCGAACAGGTAAAACTACGAAAACTTATTCGAGTACGAAATCCTTTGATTTAAAAAGAAAATGAGAAGTGATAAGAGGAAAGGGAAAAGCAAAAGAAAAATATATCGTCGACAGTGGTTTAAAAAATTTTAAAGAAAAGAAACAAGAAAAGAGATAAGATTATGAGCGGTGAAATAATGGGAGCTTGAATTAAATTCAAATTTTATGAAGCTTTGAAAGGAGAATAGAGAAAAGTGAGAAAACCCGAGAGAGAGAGAGAGAGAGAGAGAGAGAGAAAGAGACTGAGAAAGGATTCGAGAAGTGGATTTTTTAAAACTTATTTCACTCATTCGAACACCTCGATTAACGTTTCTTTTTTTTTTTTTTATTCTCATACTCTAGAGACCATCCTTATTCGTTGTCTATTAATAAATCGATCTGCGAATATGTACAAAGGTACACAGACATATACATTTACACACATATACGTTGAAAGTCAATGGACGAGGATTACGAGCAACCGCACGAGGAATAAAATTCTACTCTCTCGAGTATGCGAATCGCACGATATACATATATCTGCGGTCTACTAAAATTCGAGTTTACCTTCTCCAAGGGAGAGCCGCCGGTTCCGATCTATTTTAAATGAACCTCAACGAAGATTATATTCGAACGATGCTCGTAAAATGGATTTCGATGCTACGAAATAGAATATTTATTCTGAATCATCCCTTTGTGACTACGTGATACTTAACAAATCGTTCAAAAGATTTTTTTGAATCTTTATATTTTAATAACGACGACGTAATTATTATTTGTTATTCTATAAAATTCAAAATAATAATAATAATAATAATAATCTATTAAACATTCCTAACAGTATAAAGAAAAAAAAAAAAAAAAAAAGAAAAAAAGAAAAATATATTCTTTCATTTAGAATAAATTTTGTTGACCTTCGAAAGTGTCGTTCTTATCATTATTAATATTATTCGTTTTCGTTTTCTTTATTCTTTTCAATGGATCAATGTCTATACTAAAATAAATGAAGAAAGTTGACCACGTAGGAAGGGAAATGTTCGCTTAAAAGGATGCATGTGCATCACCTTTGTGTTTCGCGTGATACAGTTACGTACGACGACACATCACAGTCCTGATAGACGACCCGTCAAGAGACAAGGCACATCGTCTTGGACAGAGTCCTACTTGCAGCTTAGAGTCCTTACGCGGACGTGCACCATCTATCACGCGAATAGTTTGACTAATGCTCGCGGAATGCACCAGAGAATGTAACTATGTCTACGTCTACATATATCTGCATATATATACGAAACTTAATCACCCGTGTCACCGAAAATTCTCGATCATAGATAACAACTTTATCATTCCGTAAAATCATGATTAATAAAGTTTTTAAGAGAAATTACAAATAAATTATATTTAAATACAAAATGACAGCTTTGCTTATTGATCAGTGTTCAAACAATAAAATAAAAAAAAAAAAAAAAAAAAAAAAAAAAAAGAAAAAACGAAAAAGAAAAAAAAGGCAAATGGGCCAGAACAATAAATAAAAGGATAAGAGAAAGCTCAGTAATACATATATAATATATATATATATGCATATACAAGTATTATTCCACTTGATTTCGATGCAAGCAAAGATGCTTACAACTTTATCGGACGATTAAAAGCATCTTGTTATCTTAAAAAAACAGTCGGTGTTTGGGCACGTTTCTCCAGTAAGATCTCAGAGATGGATCATGGTTAAAACGCGTCGACGATGAGAACAAGGACGACCCACTTTGAGCTTGCTAAATCCGCGATAATCCAGGGTCAACGAAGACAGAACATAGGAAGAGAGAGAGAGAGAGAGAGAGAGAGAGAGAGAGAGAGAGAGAGAGAGAGAGAGAGAGAGAGAGAGAGAAAGAGAAAGAGGGAGAGAGAGAGAGAGAACATATATTTCTCTACGGCATGTACAATATATTCTATCCCTTTCGCTCGTATCTCCTTCGTAATACGTGTTTATGTGCATCGCCTTATCGGCAGGCACGATGGATGCGATCGATTCGATTAAATCTCTCTCTCTCTCTCTCTCTCTCTCTCTCTCTCTGTCTCTCTCTGTCCTATACAGGTACCATTTGGAGCCTTTAAAAAACGAGGACGTAGCGCAACGAAGTTGCAATTGAATAAAGTTACGCTTTATGGTGGTGACGGTGGTCCCTCACACGGCTTGCTCGCCCTCGCACAATGCCAGATTAGGTGGCCGATCATTTTTTACATTCGCTTGGCTTCGTTCCAAGGGCACCCAATGCCGACGTAACTTACTAACGTGCATAGAGGGTTCTGAGCATATGGCTGGCGAAGATTACGAGGGCACCATAGCCGTGTCCAATTTTCCAACGTTATTATTATTTTAATCCCTAGAGTCGACCATGGTAGTCGTACCACCCTTTCACTTTTTTTCTCCAACTCACAATCAGATGCTTTACCTGTATAATATATATGTATATATATATGAAAGGCAGGTGTGATGTTGAAATGTTTTTTTTCATTTTTTTTTTCTTCTTCTTTTATTATTTTTGTTCCTTTTTTCTTTTTTCTGTTTTGTTATTGCCAGGACGAATCTGCAATATTTTAAACTTTGATATTAATATCTTCTGGATCTTTATAGAAGCAAAACTTTTAATGTACTTGAATCGTTTGAAGTTAGAAACACAATAATGAAAGAGAGAGAGAGAGAGAGAGAGAGAGAGAGAGAGAGAGAGAGAGAGACGGTACAAACATGGTAGACGTTGTAACGGAGACGTCAAACTTCGGTGAAATTCATTCCCGTAGGACCGCAAGCATTAGAAACTGCAAGACAATGGTCGGAAAGAATGAAAAGAGCAAAAAAGGCTTGCTGGGAATATCAGTACTCTCGAGGGATACTGATTTGCTATCACTTTTCAACCAAGATACGATGATCGCGTGGGATATGGCCCAGCTGACGAGTTCCTAGGACCTTCTATCTCATTTAATGCGTGTTTCCTCCTCTATTCTCATCTCTCTCTCTCTCTCTCTCTCTCTCTCTCTCTCTCTCTCTCTCTCTCTCTTTCTCTCCTGCTTTCTCTAATGGAGACTTTCCCAAGAGAGTCGAAACGGAACTGGTCACGTATCTTCTCCCGATTCTGTGGTTTAATGGTAGAAGAACGATTTCTACATTTCTATTAAGAGAGAACGTGCTTTTAAATTCTTTCCTTTTGACGATGATATTCTAGAAAAAATATTTATAAGAAACTCGATATCAGAATGATAACTTTAATGGTAAGAAATAACATGAGGTAAGGAAAAAAAAAAAGAAAGAAAAAAAAAGAAAAAAAAAAAGAAAAATAAAAATAAATCAATTCGATCGATAAGAATTTTTCGATTACACGAGTCAGCAACTTTATATATCAAATCGTGCGCAAATAAAATGTTAGACTACCGATATTGCTTTCAAAAAGTATGTAAATAAAGTTTCCACGAATAGGGGAATAAAGTTTCCATTCGAATGAATGCGCATGCATATTAGAACGCGAACAATTTCTAAATCGAAGGAGTATAGCTAAATCGTTGGAAAATTGCTATAATTTTCTAACCCACGATCCCCTTCACTAGTTTCATTTATTTTCTTACTTCGGTAAAATCTGAAATTATATATTTAATCAATGTATATATATATATAGAGTACAAGTAAAATGTGCAAAGTAAATGATTCCGCGAGTGAATTGAATAAAAGAGGAAAAGAAATAACTAAAAAAAAAAGAAAAAAAAAAAGAAAAAGAAAAAAGAAAGAAGGAAAATGCCTCAAGAAAGGAAATGGGCAACAACAGTAACACAGAGATAAACCTGCAAATAATACGAGCAAATACCGAAAGAATTGGTAAAGACAAAGAGGAACGGTAGAAAAAAAAAAACATAGGAAAAAGAAGGGAAAATGAAAGACAGAGATAGAAAGTGAAACGTATGTTGGCGCTATATAGGAAGGAAAGCAAAAAGAGAAAAGGGAAGGAAAGTTAGGAAGGAGAAGTGGTAGAAAGAAAGCAGAAACGGCGATGGTGAAAGTGAGAAAATACAGGCGTGGAATTTAAGAGGAGGAGGTAAAGAAACGTGGACAAAGAGAAACGAGGAAACAATACGGACAAACACGGTGTACGAAAAAAGGTTGGATTTCAGAAGATAAGAGAGAGTGAAAGAGAAATAGAAGGAGAGAGAGAGAGAGAGAGAGAGAGAGAGAGAGAGAGAGAGAGTGGGGGATGGATAGAAAGATGGAAAAGCCGAGAGAAAGTGAAACGCGTGACCAACCACCGTCGGGGAGGGTTGGCAAAGAAATGAAGGGAAGGTAAAGAGGGAGCAGAGATGAAATGGGCCAGAGAGCGTGGCTGGTGCCGCGGCGTACCGCTACGTCACTCCTTTCTCATTAATCAACCCCCTTAAACCACCCCTGCCTGCTGCCCTTTCCATCCCTTCTCTTCTCTTCTCTCTCATTTCTCTATTTATTTGCCTATACATCTCTCTCTCTCTCTCTCTCTCTCTCTCTCTATCCCTCCCAAACCCCTCTCTCTTTTTCGTATTTTCCAGACTTTCATCCAGACAACGAAAATTCGATTATCAAATATTTTAATCGAGATAATAGTTCTACGATTTTAAGATATTACATCGTTTAGGCTAACAGGCCAACACCTTTCTCCTTCCTCCTCCCTCACTCTCTCTCTTTCTGTCTATCTCTCTCTCTCTCTCTCTGTCCCTCAATCTCGTTGGTGGTTTTCACTCGATAAATCTGCGAATAAGTTAGAGCACTTTGCATGTAGAATGTATATCGTCTGATCGAAGCTAACTTGTTCAACGAAGGTTACCAGCAAGAGGCGTGTTGAGACATTAAATATTGTTTAGCAAGAGTGATCCGGGTCTCTCGTGTTGCGTGCCAGTTCCACGTTGACGTGGCCAACGTGGAAGAGGGTGCCAGTTCGAAGGTTAAAGTTTAAAGATCCATCGGCTGCGTGTTCAACGAGGGATGAAGAGTTACTTTTAAATTAGATAAACGACGATTGCGTGAATTAACGACAAAGGTAAAAGATTACATACGAAGTTGAAGATTAATTATTAACGAGATTTTTTTTTTTTTTCTTTTTTTTAAGAATATCAAATGATTCTTACAAAATTTGTGCAGTTAAATTTAATTAATCAAAAGAAAAAACAAAACAAAAAAAGAAAAAAATGAAAAAGAAAGGAAAAAAAGTGATGACAATAATAAACTAAACTAATTATGGTTTATACATCTATGACAATAAATTTACTTGTGCGTAGATGAGACACTTCAGCAACTATAGAACGTATACAAAAGGAGAAATTGGATTATAGAACGTAAACTCATCGGAGTTAATGTAGATCCAATAATAGACTAGTGTAATCTTTAAGTCTAATTTCAACGGCGAATCATGTGTCGATGAAGAGGATGCGTACGAAGAAGCATCGCGTTCATCCTATTTGCCTTACTTCCTGTTTAATAGGAATAAGATCTTTCTCTATAGTTTCGCTGCGGTGAAACTTTCTTAATTGATAGTACGATATACGAGAGCCACGGTGAGTATGTCGGCATTATCCTGAAACGTGTTATAGGAGTCGTACGACGCAAGGAACTGCTAATTATAAAAGCTAAAGGATAATAGATCCTCCTCTAAAGTCATATAAGAAAATATTTCATACGTTAAACGTGTACATTATAATGGAACAAAGTAATATATCGAGTAATGACATTCGATAGAATGAATGATATGTTTAATTATAGTAAAAAAGAAAAAAAAAAAATATATATATATATATATATAAAATATAAGTACACAACGAATTTATATAAATGTCGATTCACGTATAATGTAAATTAAGGGATAATGTAATTATAAAAAAAAAAAAAAAAAAGGAAAAAGTTGAAATTTTAAGGCACGAAGGTTATAATGATAATCGTTCCTTTCCTGTCGACGTTGATTATGCACTTTTCTCTTTCTCTCTCTCTGTCTCTCTGTCTGTTCGTCTCTCTCTCTCTCTCTCTATTTTCTCTGTATCGAAATATCCGAGAGTCGTTAGGAACGATACGCTTATTGGCACTTTCGCTAATCTGTGAAATTGATTTACGAGTGCACACGGCATGAAAAAGGATCGAAAGGAGGGGTGAATTAATGGGCGGTACGGAATTCAATGAACATCAATATCAGCGCCCTCCGCGTATATACGCTCTTTCTCTCTCTTTCTCGAAGTTCAACGTTGTCGGAGAAACGATACGAGTTTTCCCCAGCGTTTATAAACTTCAGCTCGATAATTTTCACGCGTTAATTTGCATTAATAAAATAACGACGGGAAAAAAAAAGAGTCAATGGATCTGTGCGCTTTCTTTTTTTATTTTTTCTTTTTTTCTTCTTTTTTTTTTTTTTTTATTATTTATTCGAAACGATCGATCGATAAATTATCACACGTTCATTCTCACGATCCGTAAAAAATTCGTGACGTTTCTCTAGTAGTAGCAACGCAAATAAAATATAAAATATAATATATGTATATAACGTCTGATATATGATACGGACGTTCTACTTGAATTTATAATCGGACTTGCAATTAATAATCCTCGCTCATGATCCTTTCGTTTCCGAAAAGATTTATATGTCGTGGAATTTTTTTTTTGTTTCCAAAGACCTTCGAAAATTACTAATTGCTTTTATTTCCCCGAAAGAAAGGAAAAGAAAAAGAAAGAAAAAAACAAAAAACAAAAAAAGAAAAAAAAAAAAGAAAAGAAAGAAATAAATTCATCCACCAAAATTTTAATAAGACGGAGATAGAAATTTCTGTCGGCTTTAAATTCTAATTGGCTGTTCGAGGAAAGAATGAAGAAAGAAAGTATGGAGAAGAATTTCTCCAGGACTTTTTCCCCCTGTTTCCCTTTCCCCTCCCCCCTCCCCACCCCCTTTCCCCCATTCACAACCTATTACTCTAGAGTCGACGTTACACGGACAGTCGACGTCATTCGTCCGGTGCTTGCACGCTTTTTCGTCCTGAACGTATCTGAAACGGGTTTGAGATTTTATCGTTGGTAATGAAGCCCCCCGGGCCGCGTTGTAACGGGATGGAATAGGACAGAGGGAGAAGGGAGGGAAGAAGGGGACAACGCATTAAAATTCTCCCGTCGACGACGGCCAGATTGGTGATAGCGGTGATGACGTGGAAGAGTGGAAGAAATCCATGGCAAAAGAAAAGAGAGAGAGAGAGAGAGAGAGAGAGGGAGAGAGGAAGGGTCGAAAAAAGGGAATAAAATAAAACAGAAAAAAAAGGAAAGAAAAAAATCGCAAAAAGCGTTCACCACCACGGCTGGACCACGAAGAGAAAGAGAGGTAAAATAGTGGTGGAAGAGGAGAAAGAGAAGGAGGAAGAGGAAGTAGAGGGAAGGGATGGAAAGAGGGTAGAAACGACCAGGAGAATGAATAAAGCCTGAAATAAATTGCGTTATCTTTTCGTTCCACGCGTATGGTTTCCGCTGGTATACAGGAGTGCAACTCGCGAGTGCAGCTATACCACGACATACAAGAAGCTAATGCCTTTCCACCCCTAAAGGTCCTGCAGAGAAGAGGAGAGTAAACGAGCTCGGTCGACTTTTTACCTTTCGAGTAATAGGAATATCGTACATGTAACGTTTAATCTTGATATTTTAATACACCATTATTATTACTATTATTATTATTATTATTATTTATAATGAATTTAGTTGTTTTTAAAAATTAACTTTAAAGCATTGTGACAATTTTTTCTCTCTCTTTCTCTCTCTTTCTCTCTTTTTTTTTTTTTTTCTTTTTTTTTTGGTTAATGAAAAGATCTCTCGACTTTATAAAAGACAGACAGTAAAGCGTTTCGTTTTAGGATTTAATTTGTAATTAAGAAAGATTACTCTCGAGCTTGGTATCGAATTCTCTTCACGAGATAGTTCTTCTTTCGATAGATCAAATAATATCGTTTGAACTAAATGGAGAATGGTCCATGATCAGAACAGAAGATCATCGAAACTATCAGCTCGTTCCATTACGGATATAATCGAGCAAAGTAGTTCGATCCACCTACCTGGAAACTGGATTCCCTTACTTCCAAGCGATAAAACTTTCAAGCCCTTTGAACACCTTATCACCCTATCGAAGGGAAAAGTAAAAGGTTAGCACGTGGAGCTTCCGTGCTCTCTTGGTAAACGTCGATTCTTCGATCGGCAGCAAAGATGGCAAAAGAGAAAGAGATAGAACGAATAAGAATAAGAGAGAGAGAGAGAGAGAGAGAGAGAGAGGTAGGGCTCGTGATCGGATCTGCGGACTGGCGTTTATCATCGTCGAGGAATCTACTTCGGGGGCTGTAATCACTTCTCCTACCCTTCCACCGCTCCCTTCTCTCGCTAATAACGAGTTACAACCCTTTCGCAGTGCCGGGCGAGGCGACTAGAGAGAACACAAGAATGAGGGTAGTGAGTGAACGAGCGAAAGAGAAAGAGAGACAGAGAGAGAGAGAGAGAGAGAGAGAGAGGGTGTCTAGCCACCCTCTGACCAAGCTTAGGGTGGGAGTAATTGCCAACGTAATCACACACGTTGCACAAACCGGCCGTCCACCCTTCCTTTCCACCCCCTACATACCGCCATTGACTCTTCTCCTTTCTCTCTTTCCTTCATAGTTAACACACTAAAAAGAGAGAGAGAGAGATAGAGAAAGATGACCAAGGGTGTGGACGCATCCCTCCGCTTTAGGGATCCGTTTTTGAGGATGATCAGATAGGCGACCTCCGCAAAATGTCCCGTGACTTCTATTCTAACTCTCATCCCCTTCCCCTCTTGCTGTTTCTGTCCCGTTCGTTTCCGTTCCAATGGAGTCCATTCGTTACGAGGGGTAGACCTCCTCTGTGTACCCAACCCTTGTCCTCATTTTTTTTCTCTTTCTTTCTTTCTTTCTTTCTTTATTCTTCTTCTCGTTTCCCTCTCATCTCTTCCAGTCCCTAACCAGAGATACTTTTAAGGTATCTGATTCGAGAGGGACGTGCCGAAAATTTATGTTCCCAGCGATACCAGATCTTTTTAAAAGTCGAAAGAAAGTACCTTAAACTTGTTGAAAGATCGATTTTTTTGTTTATTTATGAAGAAACTCTCGTTGAACGATAAAGATCTATTGGAAGAAGGAAAGAAAGAAAGGAAACAAGAAAGAAAAAAGAGAAAGAGAGAGAGAGAGAGAGATAAAATTAATGAACCACCAATGAAAGGGTTTTGCCACGTGCCCGAAATCCAAACTAATTAAATTATCTTTTATCTACGTAGAATTTCCATTGTACGAATAAACGAATAGACTTTGACGACGCTATCACTACCATGATCACTGTCACCCTCTCGCAAAACACGGACACTTAATGGATTCGCGCGGGCGTAAAGGTAATCGAGCAACTGGATGACCGTAATCCCCTTATAATGTGATCCGCACAAAGCGATTTGGGCTGGGGTTTAACGGCCATCCAATTGATTTGTGACATTTGCGGGAAGATTCTCTTGGACAAATGATTCTATTTGTGGACTCGAAGGAAGTATCACGTATTATCTATGAACCTATTATATTTAAGATAATTTTCTTTTCCATCTATACGATGGATATATATATATATATATATATTATTTATTATTAAACATTTTTTATTTATGATAAAAAAGAAAAGAAAAAGAACAAAGCTTTCGAATTCACGTGAAACAAGCGGTTACTTTAATTTTACAGATCATTTCGTTTAGCCTATGAGCCGTGTCTCGATTTATAGTTCGTAAGAGAGAGAGAGAGAGAGAGAGAGAGAGAGAGAGAGAGAGGACTACAATGATTAAGGGAGTATATACGAGCACAGAGAGCACAGAGTTTGGCAAAAGGTCCCGGGAGCATTGCCAGTCTGCTGTTCTGCTCGTAGCAACGGCGAGCGTACTGCGCGTAATTCGGACGAACAGATTGCAAATGTGGTACAGGTGGAGGAGAAGAGGGATAGTATGTAGAAACACCAGGCATTCGAATACTCTGGATAATTTTAATCCCCTTATAAAGAGAACAAAGTGATTCGTAGGGCTACCCTTTTCTTTGCTTTCGTTCGATGATCAGATCAGTTCGAATTTGCCTTTTTGATTGCTCGAAACGCAATGGGAATTGTTTGAACAGTCCTAACGATAGTATACTTATTATTATTTATCAGTAATGAAAAGAAAAGAAAAAAAAAGGAGAGAGAGAGAAAAAGAAAGAAAAGAAAAGAAAAAAAAAAAGAAATTATGATATTCTTTCTATATGAGCAACGAACAAGAATTCAATTTCAATGGAATCATACCAGTTTGTTGTCGTGTTAGTCATAAACGAGATCGAGGTCGAGGCTATCTTCACTGATCATATCCAACGGAAGGAGTACTCAAACATTGGATAATTGTAATCCCCTTATACTACGATACTAACAGAGCGATGTTGCGGTGAGATCGGATCG
The DNA here is from genome assembly GCF_910589235.1 of Vespa crabro. Taxonomy (NCBI): domain Eukaryota; kingdom Metazoa; phylum Arthropoda; class Insecta; order Hymenoptera; family Vespidae; genus Vespa; species Vespa crabro. Next base: position 10,826,756 of record NC_060959.1, read on the forward strand.
GCAGGCTATACTCTGATGCAGCCGGAGGCCAGCTAAATTTGATTGACAGTCCTACGTAGAGACAAGGAGATAGGGAGAGAGAGAGAGAGAGAGAGAGAGAGAGAGAGAGAGAGAGGGAGAGAGAGGATTGTAGAGCAGGAGGTATGAACGGTCGGCTAATGAAACATCAGTATGCACACACAATACCAGAGAATGGGCAGGGTCGCCAGCCGCTATTACACCGGCTTGTTTACATGCTACGAGAGACCTGGACTCTCTACGACGGCTTCGTAGATTTCCAAGGACACCAGGCATACTCTGTACAAGGTGTTACCATCTCAAATCTGTTAGCTAGTTCCATTATTTTTATCTTACGTATCTCTTTAATACAAATCGGACATTTGAACAAAATTTTAGCTCGTGTTACATTGTAATTTTATGATCGATAATATATGACATACGTATGACGAACGTCACGTTAAATGATCCTTCGATTATGTTCAATCGTTTTATCAATGAAATACGACACGATACTCATTATCATAAATTAATGAATGGATTATTATTATTATTATATGGACAAAACTAATTGATAATAATGAAAAAAAAAAATCCAAATTGTTTATAACGAAGAAGAAAAAAATATTCGAGGTTTTGTCATTTGACATTATTATTTCAATTTTTGTTCATTAACGTAAAACATTCTATATACATATACGAATAATAATAAACTTGTAACGCGCGTTTCGGTGTCCGAATTTAACCGGCAAACGTGTAATTTGTTAGAGAGACCGGATTTGTTTGCGTTGAAGAGCCAAACATTTTGTGGTTATCGTCGCTACCAGTCGTAAATATTACGTCGGCTATGTATCGCAGGTATACGTGCAATAAAACATATTAATTTATTATAAATAATATTATTATAAATAATAACATGGTTGCTCAACGAACGATAAAGTTTATTCGCGTACTCGACGTTGATTTTGATTTAATGAGGCGAAAAAGAATAAATTTTGAGTACGTACTACGTAGGGGAGGGGGCTGGAGGAACATTTTCCTATTGATTTCGTATTTTCGTAAACTTTTTGACGTCACAGATATCGCCATCATAGACTTTATCTCGTGAGAAAAATTAATATGATTATTACGATCAATATTATGATTGTATATTAATAGGAAAATATGAAACCTTAGAAGATCGTAGATTCTATAAGGTTGCTTTCTCTGAATTCAATGTCGCTATTGTACTCGGCTTATCTTAGCACCCGGCCCTTTCATAGCTACAATCGGAAATGCTTCGGGTTTACCAAAGGAATGCTTTTGACTTCAGTGTGCCATGGGTTTCGAGTGATGCGAAATTACGGTTTCCAGGCAACTCGATATTCTAACCGAAAAGCAGTGGTCTTGGCGTGGTTTACATCACGTGTATATATTCGTTCTATATATAACTATTCACCAACACGTTTCTACGTATAAAGTAGTAACGTAAATATATGTCTGTGCATGTATATAGATATTATCTACATGAACGTACTAACCGATACATATGTGCCAACATACTTAATAAAATTGCTCAACGTTCCTGAACGTCGATCTACCATCGCAAACGTTTTACATTATTACACGTATAAAAGGGCTCCGTGTATTTAGCTCATCATTAATCATTATAGAAACGCATTTGGTAGATCGTTAATCAAGACCTGCCCTTCCCTCTCGTTTGAAATTGTTTCTTTTAAACGTTCCTTCGTTCGATTAGCAATTACGATCGGCAAATCCTTCACGACCCTCTTTTTATTCCTCTTCTTCTTCTTCTTCTGATCGTTTATTCTGGATATTAAATAGATCAATGAGTGATAAATAATGTGTCTTAAATACAATGCCATGTTAGAATTCCACGTTCTATAATTTTTTTCGTTCGATTCAATATCGTCTAAGAATTTTCCACATGATAGAACTTTATTCGCTTGTCATTGATAAACTATTGAAAATTGAAATCTGTTTAATACTCAATAATTTTCTATCGTTATCACAGCGTTGAAAATTCGTTGCCATGGGCGATCGCTTTAGGAATCATTATTATCAGCTATTATCATATATATTGTTCTTCAGGAGGGTTGTGGAAAGAGAAGAGAGAAAGAGAATAAGGTATGGGGGTGCTAACGCATTTGATTTAGCGCTAATAAATAACCATTATTGTACGAAGGCTCGGCTCTATTCGCGTCCCGTATGCTCCGCTTTCTGGGACTAGCAAGAGGGGGTGGCGGCTTTGCACAGGCCGGCTTCCCGAGGGAGGGAAAATAGAATCGACGACGTAGTTTCCATTATTGCGACCGATAAGGGTGGGGAGAAGTTATAGGGACGTCGGCGTACCTTACGAATATATGTATATGTGATTTTGGGGAGTATATATTGTATGCGTATTATGTATACATATATTATAGTATGTGCGAATATTTCCTCAACATATAGTAACAATAATAATGATGATGATGATAATAATAATAATAATAATGATCGTCCGAATTGAATAATTAATTTCGATTTATTTTAGAGGAAACGTATACGAGTCAAACGTATGAACGGAATTTAGTCTTTTAATCCGAATATAGGACAAACAGAAAACAAGGGCAAACAATTTTCATCCGAGATATATACAAGTAGATATCTCTAAGCAACACGAAGCTTATCTCGACCTTGTCAAAACCACGAATGCTCGTGTTCGGTCAAGCATGAAGCTCGGGGAAACACAAATATAGATTTCTAGAGATTGTACACCGAGACAGGAAGCAAAACATGATATTTGCTAGAGAAGTGGTTGTATCGTTTAGATCTTCGGACGAAAGCGTGCCTTCCCAAACATCTGCGGCATCTAAATAGTGCAAGAGTGATGAAGAGAAAGAGAGAGAGAGAGAGGGAGAGGAAGAGAGAGAGAGAGAGAGAGAAATAGCTAGATGCATACTCTGTGTCAGGATAGATGCAATCGTGGAACAACTGGTGACACACAATACGTGGCATCTGTCCTACTCTGCGGAGTATTTGCGGTTCACGGATATGCGTACTGGCTCTTGGAGATCTTGGCTAGCCGCACGAATATAACCCTCCTCGTCTTAGCAGCAGATAGATCGAGTGAGTAAGGAGATAGATAGATAGATAGATAGATAGATAGATAGATAGATAGATAGATAGATAGAGAGAGAGAGAGAGAATTTGGAGATGGATAGATAGAAGGATAGAGAGTGAGAGCATCTTCGTGAGAACAGCACATCCGGAAGCGTAACGTCACGAATTTGCATTCTACTCTAGATGCTTGTTAATGTCAAAGACATCGATTCCTGGTCCGACCAATGACCACTGCTCCCGGCTATATGATGATACGTACTCGGATATGGTCCAAGAATTTTGATGTGGTTCGATGCACTCTCGATGTAAGGATACGTGGCCTTTGAGATACAATTCAACGAATAATTCTATTTATCATTGGAGAATTATACATTTAAGAAAAAACACGGAGAAAGTATGAAACTTATTGGATCAAGAAAAACAAAAAACAAATTCTAAAGAAAAGAAGACACAGTTGTCAGAGAAAATCACTTGACAGGAGGAGAACTATGGTAGTTTATCGAGTTAGCAAAAGCGATCATATAGGGAGGAAGAGAAAGAGGTACTATCGGGAAATGATTAAGTGGAAGGTCCTGTTTTTCTCCATCGTCCGAGCAATATCCTGAATCCTGTTCTACATCGGCAACACATCCTATTCTCCTACCTCGTCCCCTCAAAATGGTAGTATGATTAGTGGGCAGTGTTCGGCCTCCGCTTTCTGGACTTTCTACGGGCTCGACGAGGTCGAAAACCCTCCTTTTGCCTGATGATAGATAATTCAATCCAGTCTGGTTCTTGCAGACCAAGAGAGAAACAGAGAAAGAGAAGCTTTAGGGAACTAACACAGGAGCAAATCAACGAAAGTCCAATAATCCAGGTTCTGTCGACACCTCTCTCTCTCTCTCACACATACACACACATACACATACTCAGAAACGCACACAAATACGAGTATTCAGTACGTTTCTCTTTCAACATAGAAGCTTAGTAAGCTTCCAGAGCTTTCTCTCTCTCTCTTTCTCTCTCTCTCTCTCTCTATCTATATCTATCTATCTATCTCTCTCTTTCTCTTTGATGCAAGCAAGCATATCGCTAGGCCCTCCTGTCAGATTTGACATCAGACGAGATATCGTACGTTACCTCGTCGGCTTACTATGTGCTTCGGACGGGACAATGTGGTTCAGGTAATGGCATCGGCCTGTCCACGAGATTGTCCCACGGGACAACACGACGGGACGGAACCTGTCCGAAACACGCTACTGGTTCGTCCTTCCTGCGGTGGATCCACCTCCTCTCCCCCACCACCTCTATCTCTAACGGCAGCCCTTAAGTCTTCCATGAAATTCGATGTTGTTGATTGGTTAACGTTCGTTCGCCGATAAAATGGATATTTCAATGAATCGAAAAAAGGTTCTATCTATTTTAACTTGACAAAGGTGTAAAATAAAAAATTCTTTGTAAGATCAAACGTAGCGAGAAGAAAAGTATCCATCTTACGACATGGATCCGAAGAAATCTATGTATTTTCTTTCGATCAATCAAATCATTCCTATTCTTCATACATTCATTTCATTTTTCACTTCTCTGCCTCTCTCTCTCTCTCTCTCTCTCTCTCTCTTTTTTTCTCACACAATATCCTCAGCACGAAACATCGGCTCGTTAGAAAATCAGGCAGAATTCGAGTTCGTCGAATACTTGATAAAACTAAACTAACCATGTATAACATACTGGATTGTAACAGTATTAAATAAAATATAGCTTTCAACTATTTACGAAACAAGAAAATCCACTATCTATATAAATTGAAAAAAACGAGTTCTGGATAGTATTTCGATAGTAAAAAAAAAGGAAAAAAAAAAAAAAGAAAAAAGAAAAAGGAAAAAGAAGAAAGAAAAGGAGCGAAGAAAAAAAAACGAATGAACGAACGAACGAACGAACAAACAAACAAACAAACAAACAAACAAACAAACAAACAAACAAAAAAAAGCAGAAAGAGAAAAAAGGAAAAAAAATAATATATATATATATATATATATCTTTCTCTCCCTCCCGTCGTAAACTTTACACTCTTTCTCTTTCACGTTTGATTCTCTCGTCGACATGCTAGCAGGCCAGCAAAACGCGTTAGAGTTACGTATATGCATGCATTCGTCATATCTGGCGGACAGGTTTGCTCTCGCAACGAGAGAAAGAAAGAAAGAGAATGGGATAGAGGGAATTTATGTGCGTTTTGATATTCTTTCCCAGCCTTTTTTCGCCGTCCGTATCGCGAATATATTAGAGTTCCGTACGAACTAGGTAGAGTGTGTGTGTGTGTGTGAAAGAGAGAGAGAGAGAGAGAGAGAGAGAGAGAGAGAGAGCAGGGAGCAAAACGATGTTGCAGATAACTCTAGAGTCGTGTCGACGCACGAAAGAGAGAAAAGAAAAAAAAGGAGAATAGGGTTGGAACGGGTGGGAAAGGGAGGAAGGGAGGGAGGGAGGGAGAAAGAGAGGAGGGGTGGGTGGTTGAAAGAGACAGGGAGAGGACAGAAGCTACGAAACGGCTGTTACCCCCTAATAAATTTGAGTCTCTGATCCCATAAAAATGCATTGGATTCGTCGAAGCTACATTTTTCTCTTTCTCTCTTTCTTTTACTCTATCTCTATGTCTCTCTCTCTCTCTCTCTCTCTCTCTCTCTCTCTCTATCTCTCCCTCTCTTTCTTTATTACTGATAGAATAGAAGGAATTTTTGTTTAGGATAAAAGAAAAAAAATTGTAGAGAGAGAGAAAGAGAGAGAGAGAGAGAGAGAATTTCAAGAGCCACGTGGCAAAATCAGAAGTAATGCATAAGAAATTCGATGTCCTCGAGAATTCTAGCCACTCTTTAGGATATAAGAATCGAAGGGTCGTGATACGTTAAGGGTGAGTGGAAGAACGAGAGGATAGAGGATATCTGGCAAACGCCTCATAGTACTTTCCGAGATAGCTCGAAATACTATAAGTCTTTGGAGAAATCGAAATAGAGAGAGAGAGAGAGAGAGAGAGAGAGAGAGAGAGAGAGAGAGAAAGAGAGAGAGAGAGTGGGCAAGAAAAAGAAAGAAAGAGAAAGAAGAAAAGAGCGCAACCGGTGGATTTTTATTTCAATTTAAGATCCGATATATTATTTGCAACGCTATCGAATTTCCTCTTTTCTGCTTGATCTCTTGGCTATATATTCGCGCGTGCGTATTACATGTATACTTTTACGTATATATACATATGTATAAATGCGAGTATATATTCGAGATCGAAAAGGCGAAGGACTACGTTGAGTTTTCCGTGCGGAAGAGAGTGCAACCTCCCGGCGAAATATTTTCTATACATGAGTAACGATGCGAATAAACTTTATATATCTCCTATGATATCCTCGTTTCTCATCGATATCGGTCTATTCCGCTTTGTCTACACTTTAACCTTTACAAATATATATGTGTGGGTGCATATATATATATATATATATATATATATATATCTTCTCTTTTTTTGTTACAAAAGATTGAAAGAAATACAGAAAGAGAATAAGTAATTCTGACCCGATTTGAAGGGAAAAATTACAGGTCAAAATATAAAGTGGAACATTCGTGGAATAAAATCGATAACGTAATACTGGGTCGAGCAAATAATGAATGATTTTCGAAAATCATATACACAAATGATTTTATAGAAATTATCATATTTAATAAATATCTTTAATCATTTTTCTATGATCTCATCGTGAAATAAAAAATTTAGCGTTTCCTTCTACTTTCTTGTCTGTCTTTTTTCTCTTTTTTCTTTAGTTGTATATAATCAATATTCTTTTTATCGTAATTCTCATTCATCGAAAGATAATGCATTATTGATAAAAGATAACGATCAATTGCAATATCTAAATATTTTATTATATCAAAATAATCCTCATAAAGTATTCGATATCAAGTAAACGGTATTCACAGATATAAAAAATCTTTTTAGAGATAACAGAGAAAGAAAGAGGGATAGGGAGACAGTAATGAAGGTTAATTAGATAGTTAAACATTCTTAAGATCCTCTTTAACGGTCGATAAAACGCAAAGTTCTATCTATCGATGGAATTCGCGACTATCTCTCTTTCTCTCTCCTTTTGCATTGGTATTTACGCTAACGAGTTCTAACGTGCCAGCGGCACGCTAAATCGAAATAAGCTAGTGCACTAGAACCTCTAAAGAGAGAACGAGAAAGAAGGGAGAGACTATCGTCGTCTCATGGGACAACTTTGGACGATAAATGGTATTCTGTTCGCGGGAACTTTCGAAATCGTCGTAGGTACATAGCCGTAGAGACGATAATAAATCGCGTAGAACGATTAATTAAGTACGAAGAGAAAGAATGAGAGAGAGAGAGAGAGAGAGAGAGAGAGAGAGGGAGCCTCGGTGTGCGTGTATGTATATATGTTTAAAAGAGAAGCTGTATGGAGCAACGATACGGAGCATTGTACTCTATAACACACTAACGCTTTAAAATATGCCGTCCTACTTTTACCTAATGCCGGAAATAATTCACGGAACGGTTTGGGATTTACCCAGAAGAGGACCTGTCTGTTTCTGTTTCTGTTTCTCTCTCTCTCTCTCTCTCTCTCTCTCTCTCTCTCTCTCTCTCTTTCTCTCTGTCTGTCTTTCTCTCTCTTTCTGTAGATCGACGAACTGCGCAAAGCAAGGATCTTCTTCTCTCCTTCACTATCCTCTTCTAATTCTGCGAGCTCACCGCCATTTGCTAGGTTGCTTCACTCACATTTTTGCTCGCTTTTCTTTCTTTCCCAAACTCTATGTTACTCTTTCTCTCGAGAGCAAAGAGAACTCGGCTCGTTGGGCACGAGACTACTGCAGGATGCGGCGACTGCAACATCCGACCGCTACGCTACGTTGCGTTTATATATTTTCAAGCGAATTTTTTTTCTCCTTCCCTTTTTTTCTCTTTTTCTCTTTCTTTCCCCGTTCAGTTTCGTTAACAATTTTTTATCAATATTTAATATAAAATATAGTTAAAATCGTATGAATAATAGATACAAGAGAAACAAAATAAATAAACAAACACGAATACATAAATGTCAAAACAGGATTCATTAATCGTAAGAGTACTCTATATATAACATAATTAAACTTCTATTGTATGCATGTTTTTGATAGAGAGAGAGAGAGGGCTAAGCATAATACATAATACTGAAATCACGAGTAGAAAGTGGGTGGATGGAGAGGTGGTATCAGTGCAAACTACACCGTTTCATCCTATTTCCGTTGCTGTATCCGTTAACAGCCATTTCTCTCTCTCTCTCTCTCTCTCTCTCTCTCTCTCTCTCATGGATCTCTGATACTCGGTCTTCCTTTCGACATCCGGATTTAGGGATGTTTCATAAGCGTAATGGATCTCGTCGGTCCTCGAATCGAATGGTAACTCTCACGTCGTTTTATATTTTCTAAATAAATCGATAAATCTTGAATCTAGAAATTTCATATAAAATGATATCGTTGAAGATTTAACGTAACTCGCTTGAAATCCCGATACAAATTTGGAAAAGCGGAAAATCTTTGTTATAGAAAGGCTGTATGCGATTAACATGATCGGCGTTATTTATCATTTTCAACAGAAGTGATAAATGAACGATATCAACGTGAGTCGTATAAAATTAATGGAACGATTTGTAATGAAACTCGTGTCTGTGTGAAAAAATACATATGACGTGAAAGTGCAAGTGTACGTGAATATTCGGTTCAGATGGTTTTTATTCTCTCTATCTTCGTCGTTACATTTAGGTAAATCAATGAATAGACTTTCCAACGAGAAACGAATCCATTTTCTATCGACCAGTTCTATCGGCAGAAATCATTTTGAAAAGATTCATTCTAGTGGAATAAAATGCACTATGGTACTTTGTTCAACCAGTTGAAAAGAAGGAGCTAGCTTAAAATCCCTTATGAATTGCTTGAGTATTATATAATTTTCGAGGAGAGTATAGACTTGGACGAATTTTTATTTTGTCGTAATTACTTTGTGTGCCAGAGATATCACAAAAATTCGTCCAAAGTATCTTAGTAACAAAAAAAAAAAAAAAAAAAAAAAAAAAAACGATAAATATTAAGACATAATAAAAAAATTTATTATTTTTCTAATGGATCTATTTCAAAAGTCACGTATATTTTATTGTATAATACCTTGTATTGAATAATTTTTTCCCATGTTCTAAATGAAAAAGACAAAAAGGTAAGAAAGAAAAATAAATCGCAAATAAGTTTCGAACATCGATATAGTATTGTTATATATAGGGAGCGAGGGGGAGGGAGGGGGGGGATGAAAAAGCTTGACCGAATAAATAGTAATTTAACCCCCTATTAAATTCAAATTAGTCCGACGTTGCTTCCGAAGTGCGATAGATGACGAGGAAATAACATGACGTGGAAAAGAGAATAAGAGAGAGTAAGAGAATGAGAGAGAGAGAGAGAGAGAGAGAAAGATTGAAAAAGGAATAAAAGGGAGAAAGGCTAAGAGAGTGTTGGCGGTACACCAACATGTTCTAACCTCTTTTCGACGGGCAGCTCGATCCATCAAGCTCCCGACAAGTTTACATCACGCGTCAAGATTCCCTAACGGTGCTGCCAAGCAATCTGATAAAACGTAGGTAAGCGTTCGTCCTGAATATGCATAGACCCTTTTTCGGCTTTTAATATCGCTAACCAATATATCACGAGATCTCTGCGCCACGTTATCTTGAGGAGCTTTCAAAAAGTCTTCTATCCTTGTTACGAGCTGCTTCTTCTTACCGATTTTCCATTGATTGTTCCCCGTTATTAAATGGAGAAAAGCGAGGGAAAGGAAAGGAATGAAGAAAAAAGAAAAAAGAAAAATGAAAGGAAAAGAATTATGCACTATGATCCCCATCACTTTTTCAATCTTTCCACTTATCTAAACACGTTTAATCGAATTTGAAGAAAATTTTTCTGTATGAAAAAATTCGCTATCATTATTTCATTCGCAATGAAAAATCTTCATAAACCGCCGCTGAACGATATATATCTTCTCGAGGATAAGTTAATCGGTGAGATCGAAAAAGGAAGAAGAAAAAAAAAAAAAGCAAAAAAGAGAGAAAAAGGAAAGAAAGAAAAAAAGAAAAAAAATTGAGTAGATAGAGAAGAGAGTCATTGTCGCGAGTGCACATACGTTAGCGTATTCGTAGCACTCCATACCTTCGTTCCCTCTACTTGTCCCAGGAGGATAAGCCCCGTGGATGGTCCTGCGAGGCATGGCCATCTTTATTCGAGGACGGACAGGCCGAGAGGGTAGGCATCGGAGCGTGGTAACTGGCAGCCCTAGAGGGAGCCGTTAAACCTCGTCCCAAGCCACGCTGTAGCCGGTTACTATACTGCACTAACACACAGACATTCAACACACGAATGCGCACCTTCTCTTTCTCTGATATATGACCGATCTCTCGCTCTCTCTGTTTTTCAACCTTTGGATCTCTAGCATCCCACCCACTCGAGCAACGTACTTCGCTATTGGCGAATACTTGTTTTTACATTTCAAGTGGAAGGATTATTTTTGATCATATCCTTGCTATATGTTCAAACTAGATATATATATATATATATATACGATGATAACGATTAAAAATAGATTCATTTCTTCTCTTGTTATTATCACCGTGCAAAACTGAATATTACAATATTTCTTTCTTCTTTTTCCTTTTCTATCATAGATGAATTCGCCGAGATTGATTCGATCGACAAGAATAGAATTCTAAAGAGAGACAAAGATATTACCGTGAACGTGCAAGACAAAAGGATAGGACATGCATCGTTTAATATGCAACGTTCGTCTCGAACTACTTTTGGTGAAACTAGTAAAAGAATCCCCTGGCTCTTTGGACTCTCTCTTGTAAGATCACCTAAATCTTAGAAATAGAGACGGACGTGCATAGACGAGAACGTACAGATAAACGAGGAAGACGGTTTCCCAAAAGCGTCTTATCTTTCGAGTTGGGATGATCTCCGTGGATTCGTTCTGAAAACGAAAACTAGTTCCATCTCAGTATTTTCAAGACAGTGGTCCAAGAAACCTACCGACCCACAATTCGTGATCTCCTTCGTGGAGTACCCTCCTTGCGATATATCAAGAGAGTTATCACCAAAATGAGATCATTCATTCCGTTAAGACAGCCAAACAACGAAACATTCTCGAAAACGGAAAGGAAGACTCTTCGTTCTAAGGAGGGTTCCAACGGCTCACCATTATATTCGAACTCTTAGATAAGAGTAAAGGGAAAAAGTTACTCTTCGAGAGAAAGTGGATCTTATGATTTTTCTTCAACTTTCTCTTCCTACAATTTGATTTCCTTCTTAACCGCCATATTCTTTTTTATTTTTTTTCCCCGTTAACGATCAAAATACGATAAATAAGATAACGTTAGTTAAATCTATTATTTATTATAGAATAGGACATCGTTCGATTGATAATTAAATTGTAATATCTCTGTGATAAATGTTACACAGAGAAAAAAAAAGAAGAAAAAAAAAAAAAAAAAGAAAAAAAGAAAAAGAAAATAATCATAAAACGATAACTGACATCTCCTATTTATTTAAAGGAGTCCCTTATCCCTTTGATTAATTATTATTAACTTCTCCGAATATTTCACTGATTCGTTTCGTTTAACTACTTTCGTGCAAGGAAGCACGAAACCCTCTTCTACCTTAAGAATCATCTACTTCCTACTCGCACTCTCTTCTCGCCCAACCTTAATCACCGTCATATATCAAATGGCGAAATAAATAAGCTACTTAGAGTTCTTTGACGTTGAGAAGCGCGAGGTACTTATTCAGCAAGCTTTAAATCCGTCATCTTTCCTGAAAGATCCTCGAGCCACTGAATTAAAGTAATGCGAAGATTATCTCAGCTGTCATACGAGATATCGAATTTAATTCCATTTATAATCAAACAAAATGTGAATAAAACTAATTCTGAGAACGACAAGAAGCATCTAGAGAAAATGAATAAAAAAGAAAAAAAAAAAGAAATAAATAAATACTACTTAATTAATGAAAAATCGATTTTCAAACTTATTTTAATTAATTCGTTGATCGATCCACGCACATGCATGAACGATCCTAACTAATGAACGTTATCATCTAAGTAAGTATCTTTGTTTCCCATCTAAACCGATCTCCGTAGGTGATAAGCTCGTCGACGTCGGCCGAATGAAATAAGATCGACGATCCACGCGTACCGAAGAGAAGACGAACGAGCTGTGATTTCCGCAGGCTTGATTCTGATTACGAGGCAAAGTACGAGAGAGAGAGAGAGAGAGAGAGAGAGAGAGAGAGAGAGAGAGAGAGAGAGAGAAGGTGCTAGTTTCCACAAAAGCCACACCGCTGTTAGCTCAAATCCTACGGTCTGGCTTTCGGTCTGTTCGTCTGTTAGAACTTCAAGACTATATATGTATAGTAAAATGTGGTAGTTTGGATTATCTATTCGCCTCAAAATTATCCTCATTGGAAATCGAAAGATAATAACAATTGATGATTTAAAATCAACGAATCATTCTTTGTCAATATCAACGACAAGAAATATTTACACTTCATTTCAATTTATCACGAAATAATTGATTTATGCTGAAAAAAAAGAAAAAAAAAATAAAAAGAAAAAGAAAGAAGAGAAAAAACAGAATGTAGTGAAAATAATCGCTATCTAAAACGCAATATATAAGATCTCTTAACGTGTTAGACGTTATCCCACGTAAACGTATTTAGAATAGACAAAGATAGAAAGAGCATTGATCTTTTGCACCACCGTGAGAGAAACGAGCATTGTGCAATGTAAGAATCGAGATTATCCAGCTCCATTCTCTACTCATTCTGTTCTCCACCTTCGACCCTTCCGGAAAGAAGTGTGGGGTATGGAAAGAGATAGATATATAGATAAAGGGAGAGAGAGAGAGAGAGAGAGATCCAAACGAAGCTTGGAGGTCTCGAAACAGGCGGCCCGTGAACGAACTGCAAGGGTGTAAATCTGAAAGTTGGCTAAACTGTCTGCTCTCTCTCCCCGATCTAACTCAGCTTTTGCTTTACCCTCACACCCCCATAACCACCCTCCCGGACTTGGTCCCTATTCAAGTCGTTTGCCCCGAGGGCTTCGTCCTGATGCCCTTCTCTCTCACTCTCTCTCTCTCGAGAGAGAAATATATATATATATATTTCTCTCTCTTTCTCTCTCTCGCTCTTTTGTCGACATGAGAGGAGGATGAGAGACGAGGAAAATTGGAAATTTTTACTACCGTTTCGTTTCCATTTAACACTAAATCGGCTTCTCAAAGTGAGAGGAGAGAGAGAAAGAGAGAGAGAGAGAGAGAGAGAGAGATCTTGGTAGCATTCATCGAGTAACCCCTCTGTAGAGACGCTAATGCGTTTTTCGATTGGCCAATAGGTAGGTAGAGGAGAGCCATCGCCTCGATGTTTTATATCCCAAATACGAGGGTGTTGGAATGTTTTAGGAAACGAGCTACGGATACAAGTAATTACGCGGATAAGGGAAGTAAATCCTAAAAATATGAGAAAGAGGGAGGTGCTTGAAATCATCGAAGATTTTCTACTCAGCGAAATTTCACGAAGGATTTGAACTACGACCACGAATTATACTACGCGAGAGAGGATATAAGATTTTCCAAGGCGAGTACATGGGTTCCTTAGAACGAAATCGCGAAAGGAAGGTGGCTCTTAGCCATCCCCTAAAACTACTACAATCAGCAGGAGCCACGTCGGCAAAGTTTAATTATTCTCTGCTCTCTCTCTCTCTCTCACGAAATAGAGAGAGAGAGAGAGAGAGAGAGAGAGAGAGAGAGAGAGAGAGACTGGGAGATAGTCTGGGTATCGTAGATCTACTTGCTACGCCGGCCAAGCTACGATTGAGCAATTATACTTGCTTACGTACACACATTTTGCATCACCACTACACGTATACGTACGTATGTATATATATATATATATATATATATATATATATACATCTGTTAGTGTATATGGGAATGCAGATGTGGTATTCTTGTAGTATACAACGAGGAGTCGCGCTTCCCACGGTGGATACCCAGAACCAACTAATTCGCTTGAATTTTGATTTTCAATAAGGAAAGAGAGAGAGAGAGAGAGAGAGAGAGAGAGAGAGAATCGAAGAGGTAGACTAAAAGATAGAGAGAGAAGGAAACAGGGAGGGTAGGAGAAAGGACAGACAGGGATAGCGAAATAAGAGAAATGCGATGAGAGAGAGAGAGAGAGAGAGAGAGAGAGAGAGAGAGAGAGAGAGAGAGAGAGAGAGAGAGAGAGAGAGGAAGAGAGGGTGGGACTGAGCGTTAAAATGAGACAGACATAGGAACTATGCGTACATGCGAGAGAGAGAGAGAGAGAGGAAGAAGAGAAGAGCCACACCGGAGACGCGCGTTGGGATTTAGCTTCCGCGTACAGCTGTACCATGCCGGGGTTTGAATATGCATGATGCATGGGCATTAAAGCCCTCCCTCTCTCCCTCGGCATCGACTCCACCAGGGCCGTCCTCGTATGCAAATACCCGCTCGCCACCGACGCTACCACCTCCGTCACCTCCACTAGCAAGCACAACGCTTGCTACCAGCATCACAACGTCTCTCTCCTTCCCTCCTTCCTCTCTCTCTCTCTCTCTCTCTCTCTCTCTCCATGTATCTATCTATCTATCTATCTACCTATCTATATATATCTATCCATCTATCTTCTCTCTTGTTTCGACGAACGTACTACAAAATTGCTACGTACGTGTATACAATTTTATGTGTGCATATATGTGTTAGTAGATATGTGTGCGTGCACGTGTGAGTACTCGTGAATTTTCGTGAAAAAATATATAACCGTTAATGCCAACCACGTGGATACACGAAGCACAAAAAATGCTACGTCTCTCGCGAGGACCTTTCGCGAGGGAAAATTGTTCGGTGAAATTTGGCGTGACAAAATGGATAGAGAATGCAGAAAGAGAGGCAGTGATACACAAAGAGAACGAGAAAGGAAAAAGTGAAACGAACGAGAGAGAATCGAATAAACGTATATAAATAATGAAATGTACATTAACAAGATTACTCATTATAGGAATTATCTTTCAATTAAATCGTTCCCGGATGAAAATTCCTGTTTTTCAAAGAAAATCGTGGAAAATGTCAGTGCACTATAGTGGATTTCTCGTTTGTCATAATGCTACAAAGGGTCCTATATTATTTTTTATCGGATTTAATTTGATAATTCGATTAAATAAGATGCATCCTTCTAAAAGCTGATACCGAAGATCATATTTGATCATACACATGAGCGTAAATATTTTTTATCATACATTTATGGGACCCAATCAGGATCATGATTATGATTATCGAGAGTGAATTATTGAAAAAGGAAAAAAGGGCGAAAAAAAAAAATTAAGAAGAAAGAAAAAAATAACGAAGCTAGGAAGGATCTCGTCAGTATTTCTTTTCTTATTTCCATTTCGATTTTCAATCCTACAAAAGTGAAAAAGGAAACGAAAGGGTTGACCGACAAAGTCGTCGGTTATCCGTCTCAAAGTCATTAACAATCTAAAGTTAATTTTGATAGAAGCAAATAATTGGCCGGAGAGGGAAAAGAGAACTACGAAGAAGCTGGTCCCTTTCGCCATAATGACGTTGAATCACGCCATTTGGCGAGAATACTTCGAATCACGACTCGATGTTGGTATAATATGAAAACGGAAGAAGGGTACTATTCCCTGGAAGGGTTTATAGGACCTCGAAGGTTCGGCTCCCTTTACCAATTATTTGTAATTATTTCGTCGACGGTGAATTAAAATTGCCCTTTCCCTTTTGTCGTGTACACCGATTTGATAAGAAATATAAATAAATAAATAAGTAAATAAATAATGAAGTAAATAAATGAATGAATAAATAAATAAATAAATAAAACAGTTAAATTCAATTGCTAATTATGAAAATGAAGTTACATTGCAATTATCTATATCCGGTTAAATTGTAATACACATGTGACACGTGAATTAACTGCTGATGATTAAACAACAAAACGATAAGAAAATCCTCTGACGGATATCCGTTAACAAAATCCAACATTTCGAGGAGTGTCAAACGCGATTGGATGAATATATCGATACAAACGCCCGTACCCTGATTATGCAATTTGCTGATCCAACACTATCTGATTCTATCGTTACACAGCGACAATACGCTAATTGGTTCGTTATGGATGCAGAACCGCACCGTTGCCCCGGTACTATATCGATTAAAGCCTAACATAATTCGTTATTATCCTATGACGTGTGCATGATTGCTACGTAATGTTGATGCGTTCGAAACGATTACTCGCGATCGTACATTTATCCTACCTGTCGATACCTTTCACCGATGTAAAGAAAGTATTATCAGAAAGGTTAACAATTTTTTTTTCCTGAGAAGGGATTTTGTATAAAAATTAAAAAAAAAAAAAAGGAAAAAGAAGAAGAAAAAAAAATAGGAGAGCCGGAAATACTATTATAAGTAGTTAGGTAAATATTCCAGAAAAATAGTGATGCAATCTATATATAGAAGGATGCAGAAACTGAGCGGGAACATAATCAAACGAAGTAGAAAAATAAACAAAAAGAAATATATCGTAATATTAAAAATGAAGCCAGGTGAAGTAGAAAATTTAAGAGATGAAAATAATTTGAGAATCAACGGCGAAGTAGAAAATTTGAGAAAATGATCAAAGGTTATGACGGCAAAATGAAGACTTCAAAAGAGGAAGGTATACATATTTTTTTTTTCCGCCCTTCGAATACGGTCATAGGGAGAGAGGGTGGGTCTAAACAATTCATATAACACGCCCCCATGGTAATACTATCACCTCTCGTAATTATCTAAACGTTCAGCCGATATTCCCCGTATCGTACGAAGGTCATGGCTTCTTTAATGAAACCCAAGGCCCTCTAGAATTTCGAAAATAAAGCTATGGTGCTTAGCAGGCTGGTGGCACGCGTACCTACGAAGCACGCACCCTGAAGAAGATATGAGTAATAGGGAGGTGGGGTGGTGATTTAGTATTAGGATTTATTAGGGCACTCACCCCTCGCGGCTAGCAACGGTAACGGTTACGAAGGGCGAGGGTAAGACCTTATGATTTCTCCTGGGGACCCATACACACGACTTGGACTAATGCACCTGCCGTCCTTAGTCCCAGTCAGATTCCCTTCCTTTTTTTTTCCACATTTGCCGACAAAGAAAGAAAGAAAGAAAGAAAGAAGGAGAGAAGGAAAGAAAGAAAGAAAGAAAAGGAAAAAGAAAGAGAGAAGAAGAAGAGTCTCGTGACATTTATATCACGAATAAAATTTTCGGCGCGACATTTTGATATCCGCCACAAGATACGCCTCGATTATTTGTCATCCACCTCTTTCAAGTTTCCCTCTTTCTATCCGCAATGGAGGAGCGAGGGATCGATGGAATGACCTTCGAAAAAAAAAAAAAATCTCGATCCTCGTTAAGTAATTTATCATTGCTCGTACGTAAAAATAATGAAAGATTTCATAATCGATTTTCTATTTCAATATTATCTAAACGATATTATCAAATGTAATCCGAAAAAATTATTGTCAATCGACTTTCCTGATTTTTCTTTTTACTCAATCGAGATATTCCACGGGCATTTTCCCTCGTCGTAATCGATTAAATAAGTAAACTCTTCTGTGAGTGAGGGAATCTCCTTTTCATCGTTCCGGTACTCACCTGCAACAAAAGGAAAAGTCACGTTAGATGAGATTAACGAATTAGAATTGCGCAGGAAATTATTCGGTAGGAAAGTGTAAGCACACTGATAAGAGATAAGCGTTTCTCGTTAGCATTAGAGAACAATATCGTAAACAGGAGTGTTTATACAAGGCTCGGTCTCGGCAAGTGATACGTGACACGCATAGGGCAGTGCGAACAGGGACCAAGGGAAACGTGGAGAGTGCGCGAGCCAGCTGGATTCACGAGGTGGACTTAAATTTCCATTAGTTACGCGACAATGGCGTCGAGGCAGCTCGAGAGACGCATAAACGTGAGGTGCTCGCCGGGGATTACTAAAAATCCGAGGCATGCATCCGCCGTTGAATACACGCGTTTAAACTCTTCTCCGTCGTTCTCGGATACACCGACGGGAAACAAGCGTGTTGCTTGGAGTGGATGGAGGGAAGGCAAAGAAAAGGGGATGGTTACGACGTGAAACAAAGTCGGATATGAATGTATATAGATATATATATATATATATATATATATATATATATATATATATATTTATATTTATATATATATATACATATATCTTGTTTTTCCGTAAGTTTCGAGAAACGTCACGCTTCATTGTTTGTGTACTTCTTTTATATATAACAATAATATCGGCAATCCTCTCTTAAACGAAGCAAAAATTGTATCACTTTCTTCGCATACGCACATATATAATAATAATAATAATAATAATAATAATAATAATAATAATAATGACTTCAAAGTTCTTTACCTTCAGATGATTTGCACGATTCGAATCATATGTGAAAATTCCTACATGAATGAATATTTTTCTCACGAATTTTTTTTTGGAAGTGTCGGCATAAGTTAGACGGTTTTCAAATGGGAAAAAGACGAAGGATATTTTTATAATAATCGCGAAGAAGAAAACGAACGGACACGTGTGTCTCGTATAATTTTAATTCCAGAAATATATGTATATATATATATATATACACGTACACACACATACAAACAAACACATATTGGACGTCTCTTTAAATTGCTTGTATTGTCCTGAATATTGCCAAGTCCTGCACGTGACACAACCACACGCCTCTGTAACGCGTAAAACCATAACGCGAGTGACCCCTTCGATGATGGAGGGAAGAAGAGAGAGAAAGAGAGAGAGAGAGAGAGAGAGAGAGAGAGAGAGAGAGAGAGAGAGGCGGATGTATTTGGACATGTCGCGGAGAATATACACGATAAAGAGGGAGGGTAGATAGGGGGTGGAAAACTCGCGAGCCGATCTAACAAACAGAATATCAAGACAGCACGTGCCATGGCACGCAACGAATATCCTCGGAAGCACGCATCTCCACCCTTAACTCCGTTCTCTCGATGGTACAACCCTCATTTCGATCTCCTCCCTTTCATTCCCCCACCCATTTCCAAGTTTCCTGGAAAACCCAACTCCTCCTCTCATTTATTTCTAACTATATCCATATCTTTATCTCTGTCGTTTTGACCATCGAAAGTATCGCGTTTTTATCGTAAAGGGTAACTACCCTTCTGTCTGAACTTTTCTAACGTTTTCTTTGATCTTCAAGTGAGAAATAATCGAGTTAATTAGAGTTTCTAAATCTTGTATCAAATAAAACTAAAAATTTTGTTATTCACGAAATTAAACTGTCGAATAAAACAAACATTAATAAAAGTAAAACTATTCATACACATTAAACTTATTCAAAGTGTAAATATATATATATATATATATATATATATATTCGTAATGAAAATTGAAACTAAGTAGAACTATATAGATCTTTGACATTATTCCTTTGAATATTCTTTTATCAATAAACAACGTACAAACATATTCATTAGAAACGTATTGTAGCGTTCAAACCATCTACTATCACATATATGCGCGGTATTTCAATAACTGCAATCAACAGAGATCCATTGTTCTTGGAAATAATGGCTTTAACTTAACGATAAAAATATTGTCGTGTAACAAGATTGAACGAATTTATTGGGACAAAAAGAAAAAAAAAGAAAAAAAAAAAAAAAGAAGAAAAAAAAAAGAAGATCTCAAAAGAGACATTGACTTTTTCTTCTTTTTCTTTCCTTTTTTTTTTTTTTTTTTTTTACAATTTCCAAAGAATAGTTGACCTAGTAAAATTAATTGCAACAAATCTTGGATATCCACATAGATGTTTCTCTCTTCATCCTTTCTCTCCCCCCCCCTCTCTTTCTCTCTCTCTCTGTGTCACTTTCTTTTTTTCTCCTTTTATTAAGGAGAATCCGTGAGCATATTCGCGTATTTTTGTTCTCGATTATGTCGGCCGGCATTATGCTACCACTAGCCGCTGCTACCGGCTCGAGTCTCGTTGTTGACAAGGGTCGAACGCGAGGGTTGGCTTGTTTGCGCGGTGTCACCCTTATCTCGGTCGTTGCCCCAATTTTCACGGCTCGAAATAAAAGGGGTTGAAACTACTACGCGTTACGACCTTAACTACGTGCCGACGCTCACGTGAGTTTTCTGTCTCTCTCTCTCTCTCTCTCTTTTTCATTTCTTCATCAAAGATATTCTTCAACAATACTTGTTATTTCCTTTTTCTTCTCACACGATCTACATATATATTTTATTTTTTCGATGAAAATCCGAATTAAATTTTCCGATCTTAAATATTTAAATGATTAACTTTCAAATATACACATACACATACATATGCATACGTTTATGAAACTTGAAGAATTTCAAATTTATTCGCCTTTTGATCTCTTCCTTTTTAATTCACTTTTTTTCCCACTTTTTAATTAAGGGTCCAGCCATAAAGTATCCTCCATTTCTCGATGGGAATCACCATCCGTGGTCGTTTTACGTAACCGAAAACCCGCTCACGGGCTGCCCTTTAAAAAGAATTAAAATGAAAATATGAATGCATAACGAGATGCAAGGCTCGAAAGCGAAGGGAAGAAGAAAAGAAGAAAATCGGTTCGTAAGAGTCGGAGCGTGAGTGTCGGTCGAAGTACGCTCGAGATACTCAGAGGGATGAAAAATTCACTGGATATTTATTATTCCGTGCATAATTCGAGCTAGAAGGATAAGAGAAGGGAATCATCAACACCGAGCGAATTTTCCTCCTACGTATGTCTATGAATGTGTGTGTGTCTGTGTGTATATATATATATATATATATATATATATATATATATGACCTCATTAATTCGCGTTAATACTTAATAACTATCTTATACGAATTAATTCAATTTAATCCTGCGCTTAGAGAAGGATGATGCGTTCGAGAATGATAATTTAAGAATGCGAATTATGATGAAAGAAACAATGATTATGTGTTCAGAAAATATAAAATAGTAATCAAAAAAGAAAAAGAAAGATAAGAAAGAAATTCTCTATACTTGAACTTTCTTATTAACTAAACCTTACCTAATTTCGTAAAAGCACGTAAAGCCACTAAGCAAAAGGTGGAATAATTAAACGCTTGAGAAACAACAGGAGCGACGTTCCACGCATCGCCGTCGAAACTTTGAGGACATAAAACTTGCCTGTAAAATCATCCTTCAAGCGACATCTCCAACCACCCACGTTCTCCCACTTTCGTCGCTATCGTCGTTTTCGTTATGTCACCGTGGTTTCGTACGAGGACCGAAATTTTACGCGGGAACTTTAATGAGAGAACTTGAAGAAAGTTACGTAAGATCTTAGAGGGGTAGGTGGGTGGGGGGCTAATATCGATCCACGAAGAAGGCCAAGAAAGGAAAATAAAGAGGAGGAGAGTAGAGGACAGGACTTTGGTATACTCCTGAAAAAGTGTGTGTGTATGTGTGTGTGTGTGAGAGAGAGAGAAAGAGTAGAGATAGATAACACGCGAACGAGTCGAACTAGCCGCCATTTTCCTTTTAGCGTTCCTGCCTCTTTCACAAGCCGACAAAATGGCGCTTCGCGAAGCGCTTTATCGGTATAAGCCAGCACGCGAGGAATATCGCGGTCGAACCCCACCTTTCCTATCAGTTATCACGTTGTAAACCTTATCTCCCACGGAACACAATACGTGCTCTCTGAGAGAATGAGAGAGAGAGAGAGAGAGAGAGAATTTCTCGTGCGTGGCTATGTGTATGTAAACGTGTATTATATGCTTTCGTGTGTGCATCGTTATTAAGGGTAACCGACGATCGTGTCGTGGAATATATTCGTGCCCTCGCCGCTTGTTAGAAATTGGGACGACGGAACTTTTATGGTGGTTTTAACGATTTTTCAACCAGTTACGAGAACACGGACACGAGGATATTCGATAGTTTTTACTATGAAACTACAAATCTTATAAGAAGCTTTTATAAGATCTTCGTGTCACTCGACATCTGATAGCATTGGGGGCAATATAATTGTTTCGGATATATGAAAAGGATAATAAATTTTAAAGGGACACGCGAAAACCTTGAAAAACTTTCTAAACTCGGCGATACAAAACTCTCTCTCTCTCTCTCTCTCTCTCTCTCTTTACTAGGCAATTTTTTTTTCTTTCCTTTCTTTTACATCATTTTTCTTTTTGGTAAAAAATAAAAAAGGAAAAGAGAAAAAAAGGATAACATCGCCGTCGGGTGGACAGGAATTCCGCACAATGACGAGCGTGTAATGGTAACGACGGGAAAGCGGTTACGTTGGCGCGTTTTATATCGACTGTAATTTTAACGTCCTGTTTTCTCGTTGCACCATCGCCCGCTACTCCCCGTGTACAAACTTGCGAAAAAAGTGGCAAAAACCGTCTACGTGGATCCGTCGAGTGACCGCACATATACATAGACACAAACACCGGGGCACACACGGCGGATACAAAAAACAAATATGACACTGGCCAGTATCGTTTTGGATAAAGGGGAAACGAAACGGTTAGCGTTTGTGTCCCTTTTATGCCTCGCATCAACGAGATATCGAGTTGAACCTCCGACTTTTCCATTCTTTTCCCTCGTTTCTTTTATTTTCCTTTTTCTTCTTTATATTTACACGATACATCGAGAGACAGTGAGAGAGAGAGAGAGAGAGAGAGAGAAAAGCAAGATAAAAAGAAAAGAAAAAAGGAAATAAGAGTCGAAAAGTCGCGTAGGAGATATCGTTTTGAGAATGCCCTTAAGGTGGTTATTATGGAATGTAATTAGAATGCACGAGTGGCACGAATTACGCTTTTAAATGCGTTGCTTTGTATAAATTAGATCTAGCATAATTACGGAATCGAAAAGAATCGTAGTCGCTTAAAAAAAGAGAAAAAAAAAACAAAAAAAAAAAAACAAAAAAACAAAGAAAAAAGAAAAAGGAAACTAAAAGAAAATTAAAGAAAAGGAAAGAAAATAAAAATCTTAGCGAAAAGAAAGAAAGGCAGAAAGGGATGATCTCGAAAGGGAGAAAGAAATAAAGAAGGATGAGGATAGTTTAAAGAGAGTTGAGAGATTTGGATCAAAAGTTAATTGCACGGATTCAGAAACGTGAGAAATAAGTACCGGAGAGGATGGGAGAGGAAAATTTTTGAAGAAAGAGAAAGAGAAAGAGATTTCATGAGGCGCGTGTGAAGATAGGGGAGTGTAGACGCTGGACCGTTTTAAAGGGAGCTAAAAGAGAGAAAGACAGAGAGAGAGAGAGAGATAGCTTGAAGAAAAGTGCAATAAGCGAAGCTCGGATATGAGATATCGCGGGTGAGGTAAAAAGAAAGAATTATTATCAAGCGAATAATCCATTTGTTAAAACGCTCAAAAGATCTTAATCTTGTACTCTGGCGTACAGAATGATTCAAAAGAAATTTTTCTATTAGTTCTTTATATTCTATTAACAATTATTAATATAATTATTTCTTTGCTATATAACACCTATACATTTTCTAAATGACCTGAATTTATACTATATTATTTCGATTCTCTCTTCTTTATCATAGTGTATTCAAACGGTCTCCTAAAGAAAATAAGAGGGAGAGAGAGAGAGAGAGAGAGAGAGAGAGAGAGATTTCTTCATCCTTCCCAGCATCACCAGTCCCAATACCCACCCATCCCTATCCTATCCTATGCCATAACCTATGCCATGACGATCCGCAAAATATTTCTGGCATACAAATTTCGTGGGAAAGAATTTACTCTTGAGTCCCCTATCTGTTCTTTTTTTTTTTTCTTTCCTTTTCTTTTTATCTTTTTTCGTTTTCCTTTTTTCTTTCCGACGACCCTCGTCGTACTGTCGTTGAGAGGAGAAGAGGCATTAGCATAAATCGACGTGTATGAATAGTCGTTTTATAAGGGCGTCCCACTTTAAACGTCTCGCCGAGACAGTCTTTTGCACGAAGAAACCTTTAATTAAACGTTTCATAAATCACTTAAAACCGCTCGACTTGGATTGGTGCCGAAGGAAGAGTGAAATGGGGATGATAAAATTAATAAGATTAATCGGTTGACAGTTCGGGGAAATATTTTTGATATCCGACGACCTTCGACTCGTCCTCCTTTCTTCGCCACCATTATCCTTTTTTTAAAATGGATCAGAATACAATTTTTCAAGCAGAAATATATTCATTTTATCAATCACGAGAGAGATGGGAAAAGGAAGGGGGGAGGGGAAGAGGGCGGGACAAGGAAACATTACTTTTTTCGCAAAATAAAACGTGAACCCGAGATATTTCGAGAGAAAAAAAAATTCACAAATTTTCAGATAAGAGGATTAGGATTACATTTAGTTATATTTAATAAATATTTTCAATCGAAAAAACTAAAATTTATTTTAATTCTTTCCTCGAAATATTGACTATTTGTGAATGATAAATTATTTAATCAATATAGAATCGTACGGATATTGATGAACGAACGATGATTAAATTCTATATCATTAAGTATGAAATATATTTTGCTATCCGTATGAGACTTATGAAAATTACAACGCTTTATTCGTACGCTTTCCAAACTGAAGACTTTTCCTGTAATGTCAAAAAAAAAAAAAAAAGTATATATATATATATATATATATATATATATATATATCGGAAAAAGGTATCAATAAGTGCAGGTGTGCTGTTGGTGGCCAATAGCGTTAGGATCGTCAACGTTAAGTGCGAAGTGGGTATGCGACGATTAGTAATGCGAGACAAAATGGTATATGTATCGTGATGCATTGGAATAGAAAGGAAGAATGAGGGGTAGGGAGGGGAGTGGTGGATAGAAGCTTCGATACATCGATACATCGACGTGCGATTTTATCTAGACACGCTAATATGCTTCCCCTTTTTCACTGTCCTCCGTCCACCTTGTTTGCCACGATAAAACGCCTTTGTACTCATTTCCTATTCGCTTTATCACCATAAACACGTTATAAATCGTACGGTTCGAGCAGTACTTTAACGAAAACGTCCACTCTTTCTACATCTAATCTACCAATCCGATCAACAATAAGTCTTAAAAAAAGATCTACGATGTTTTTTTTCTCTCCCTCTCTCTCTTGTTTTCTTTTCTTTTTTTTTTTTTTTATTATTCTCAACCTGAATTACAATAAAATATCTTATCGTTGAAAATAATTCGCGTAAATCTTCTTTCACAAATTATTTTCTCGTTCCCATGCATTCCTTCCGAACGTACTCAATTATCTTTCGTATTTAGAATGTAATTTTCAACTATAACGAAATGACAATGAAATGAGCTAAATCGGATATGCTTCGGGAAAATCTGTTTGCTATGCATTGTAATCCGAGTTACATTGTTACTTGCAAATACTACATTTTTTTTATCCCGTTTATCTGTTCCTTTTTTCTTGTTTGTTTTTATTTCTTTTTTTCTTTTTTTCTTTTTATTTTTTATCTTTTCGTCCAACACTGTAAAGGAAAGAGAGAGAGAGAGAGAGAGAGAGAGAGAGAGAAAGGATCGATGATATTACAGCGATATACGTAAACGTTACGAGTGAGCCATTGTTGATGCCGTTGGCTTCTGATTGTTACTGTTGTTGATGCCAGTAGCAAAAAGCTTTGAAACAAGCCAACAAAAAAACTCGAAACTCTCAAATCTATTCGAGAATAACACTTGCACTTTTGTCCTGCACGCTTTTCTCCTTTCGTTGCATTCACGCAATAGAGACGCGCGTTAGAAACATTGCGTGTTTATGGTAATCAAAGCGTTAACAACAATCGGATCGTATCTGTTATACGTAACAATAAAGGTGGAGAAGAAAGGAAAAAGAAAAAACTTAATTATTCTTTCCTCTTCTCTTTTTATTTTGAACTAATAGATTTATTGGAGAGATTCAAATTTGATAAAATAATTTTAATTCGATTATAATCCTATACGTTAAACGTATCAACGATGAAATAATAAATAATAATAATAATAATAATAATAATAATAATAATAATAATAATGATAATAATAATAATAATTATTATTATTATAAAAGAAAATAAAGTAAAATGTATAAAATTCAAAACGTTTATACCGATAATATTTCAAAAGCAGATTGAGACGAGAAAATCCGCTAATAAAAGATTCGGCTTTCTGAGAACGAATTTATGAATATTTATTCAACAACGAGATAAGGGTGAATCACGCGAAGGCTCGAGGACGAAGGGAAAGAATTAGCTTGATTCCTCCACTCGAGTCTTTCTTTCTCAGCAAGAACGACAACCGTGATATCTCACGAATCGACCGTAAAAAAAAAAGAAAAAAGGAAAAAAAAAAGAAAGAAAGAAAAAAAAAAAAAGAAAAAAACAGAAAAAGAAAAAACCCTGTTCGATATACAATTATTCGAGAAGACTCATTACTGCTTCGAGTATGCCTATTATACTTCTCATAAGTACTTACGAGACGAAGATTCAAGTGGGACAGATACACGGTACGTAAGTACATAGTTACCGCGTTGTTCGACGGCTATAATAATATCGCAACAACAATTTTCCATTCCATTAGAGAACATAACTTATCGTTCTTATCGTTTGAAAATTCATCGGATTATTATTGTATTAAAATTAAATAAATTAATTTTCTTACTTTTTCTTCTTTAATGTCAATTAATTCATTTAATTAATGATTACAATGTAAAAGAAAGTTGATAGCTACGGTGTTCATTTTCTTTACCTTCCCCGACCCTTCTTGGAATTTGAAGAAAAAAGAAAAAAGAAATAAAAGAGATAAAAGAGAGAGAGAGAGAGAGAGAGAGAGAGAGAGAGAGAGAAAGATAGAGATAATTCGAAATCCGATCGCTTTAATAGCTCTCATTTAATGACGAAAACAAGAAGAAAGAAAGAGAGGAATTATTCGAGGAAGAAATTAATTAAAAAATTTCCGTGAGAGAATCGATTAAAATTTGAAGCTTGGGCGATGTTAAACCGCGAGGAATTAAATTCTTTCGAGACAAAAACGACAGGTCGCTTATTAAAGGCACGGGAAATAATTTCACCGTCGAGTCAATATAATGTTTTATATCGTAGGTATAATAAGCAACGGGAGAGTAGTCCAATCTCCGCCCTCTTTTTCTTTCTCTCTCACACTTTCTTTTCTCTTTTATCCAGGACTCTTCTTTTTTAAAGCTTTCTCATTTCACTACCAATTGCATCAGAGAAGGGCAGCTTCGATAATATGTAATACAAGGGGAGGACATACATATATACATATCATACGTACATACGTACGTACATACATATGTGTATATACATATTGTCATGACACGTGGCAGGCAAATGAAAGAGAGTCTTTTATTTTTTAATTTAGTCGTTCGGTAACATATGTCTTTTGTCCTCGGAATTAACGCTTTGCGCATTGATCGACGGATAAAAATATCAACGGGAAAATTTATATTTGTCAAATTCCAATTTTCCGCTGTCGTTGATAAAAAAAAAAAAAAAAAATAAATAATTATATAGAAAAACAATATAAATATAGGAAAAATTTTTCGTATCATCAATTTCCATTGTTTCTAACCGTAGAAAAAGAGATCCGCATGACAATATTGAAATCGTTTCTCCAGCAACTTTTTAGTCATTTTTCTTTTATCCTTCTCTTTCTTTTTTTTTTTTTTTCAACACTTTTAATCGATAAATTCTTTAATAAATTATCCTGATTCGTCGGGGAGGGATAAGATTATAAATAAATAAAAAAATAAAAAAAAATAAATAAAAAAAAAAAAAATAAAGCAAGATTAAAAAATTAAAAAAGAAAAAACGTAAATAAATAAAAATCCATAAAGTTTGTAATGTATAAATCTCATGGGAAACAAAGGGCCGAGCATCGGCGACGATCCGTTTAACAAATGATCAGATCACAGAGAGCGCGCTCGTCCGTGGTCCAGCGATCTCTAATCGTAAAACGATCGATATAACAAAATAGAAGAGAAAGAGAACGAGGAGGATCGATGCATAATTCGTGCGGCGTCACTCTTGTGGACACAATAGCCCATACGCCACCACTTCCTCCTCTCATCCCTCTACCGTTTTATTCCGGATTGGCATTTTCGATCGATCGAAAGCATTGGCCACGTTTTAAGGGAACGCTTTGCAGCATGCATTTATCCTATGGACGAAGAGGGAGAGAAAGAGGAGTAAGCGAGGCCGAGCATAAGTTCGAATAGACGTCACTCCCGGAGGCACTGCATGTTTCATCGGATCGATTTCGAAGTGACGTCATATAGCTATTAACCGCAGTCTAACTGAATTATTAATTTACGTATATGTATATACACACCCACACAAACACAGATAGAAACGGATGTGCAAGCAACCTGACGTGTAGAGTAGCACATAGCTATGGCCTATACCCATTCGACGCCATTTTCCATATGATATCGTTCCATTTTAATAGAAACCATCCAGTCCTTTGACCTGTCAACTTGACGTATACACAACGTAACCGTAGTACGTGCGTACTTATATACGTACTTGCGTACAAAGCTACCATAATAATCGTTTCTACGTACGCCACTCAGAATTCTTTTCTTTTCTTTTTTTCTTTTTTTTTTTTTTTTTTTTTTATCATATCGATCATTTAAAAAATCACCTAAGGTTAACGAAATCATTGTCGAGAATGTCTCGAGAACACAACGAAAAACTAAGATAAAATGTTTTCATTATAATAAACAAATTTATAAGAGATTCTTATATGTTAAATATATCTTATTAAGTATATTAAAGAAAATCGGTATGAACAATTTTCCAAATCGTTTAATAATATTATTCAGTCATACTCATTAAACGCTTCCTGTAATATTTCTCTTTTCGAAACTTAAGCTTCTCGAGACTATGTCAGGTAAATGTTGAGTCAAAGTTGAACGTGTCCCTGTCAAGTAAGTCAAAACTTTCCTTAGCCGTCGTAGATGAATTAAATTACAAGGTACAAAAGATAAGGAGGAAGAGAAGGAGGTATAAGTATAGAGGGTATATCGTGGCGAGAGACAAGAGGTTAATTAATAAGCGCTGCCATAATATCGTGTTTTCGTTCGAAGCACAAATGCCGTGCCATGTGAACGCACGAGCGCCTCACTATTTTCGTCTTCCTCCCTACTACCCTTCTTCCATCACTCTCTCTCTCTCTCTCTCTCTCTCTCTCTCTCTCTCTCTCTCTCTCTCTCTCTCTCCATCTCAGCTTCTTGTCTCTGTCTATCTTTAAGTCCAAGATAAGATCCCGAGGTACAGTGAGCTACTTGGAGAATTTCTTACTGTTATGCATAGAGATTAGTAATTAGATATTTTAATGAGGCAATTAACAGGATTATACCCCGACCGTTATACCCGTGGAATTAATGAAAGAATTATCTATAAAATCGATCGATCTATCGAAACTTTCTAATAAAATGGACGAAAGGAAAAAGTAAGAAATGTTGTTACCATTGAAATATAGAGAGAGACCTTCACGATCAGAACGAGATTACCGTAATACCTTATACTCGTGAGAAAACTAGGAAAATTGTGATAAAAATGGAGGGTAACTGAGAAGGGTAGTGTTGGTGGTGGTGGTAAAGAAGGAAACGAGACAGAGAGATAGAGAAATAGAGAGAAAGAGAAAGAGAAAGAGAGAGAGAGAAAAGAAAGAGGAAGAAGAAGAAACAGGGGAGGGTTAGATATACATGTACCGGAACGCCCTTATTGGGATTGCTTGTAATTTAGGGTTACGTCCGAAACTCGGAAGATTTCTTCGTTTCCTGGCAGGTGGCTAGATTGGAGGAACCAACCGGTCGTTCGAGATTGTAACGCGAGTTATTGTCTTTCTTTCTTTCTTTCTTTCTTTCTCTCTTTCTCGCGAAATTTATCGTCGAACGCGTACGCGGCTGCGTGCCTTAGGCCACATCAATTTCTCTCTCTCTCTCTCTCTCTCTCTCTCTCTCTTTGTAGGCGAACACAAGTAATCACCCCTTACGAAATGTCCGTCGAGAAAAGATTCCAACTTCCAGGAGAAAAGTGAGAAAGAGAAGGAGAATAAAGAATCACGTTAGGGATCGTACAGAGAAGAGAGAGAGAGAGGAAGAGAGAGAGAAAGAGAGAGACGAGAGAGAAAGAGGGTAGAAGAGAAACGTCGTTAGGGATTTAACGAAATAAGGGAGAGACATTCTCCATCGTAAATTTACCCTTGTAAAATTGGTCGGGTGTCCGAGCGATTAGTCTTTTGTAACCGTGATTAGTATTAGCGTGGGTCTACTTGAAAGGTCGGCGAGAACGCGAAAAGGAACGATCAAATCAGTGCGTGACGATAAATTCTTGTTTCTCAATTCTCTGAATATGAAAAATTGTCTGAAATTGTTGATACGTTATGTGCGTGTGTGTTCGTGTACGAGCGGATGCGTCCACGCGCGCGCGCCCGCGTTTTTATATTTACAAAATGATTTTGAAGACTTATTAAAAAATGTGTACGTACATATTTCATTTATGTTTTACATAAGATTACAAAGTTCAGATACGAATCAAAAGTGTGTTCGCCTTAGCGAAATGATTAAACATTTCGAAAT
This sequence comes from Vespa crabro, assembly GCF_910589235.1. Lineage (NCBI taxonomy): Eukaryota > Metazoa > Arthropoda > Insecta > Hymenoptera > Vespidae > Vespa > Vespa crabro. The sequence goes on from NC_060959.1 coordinate 10,857,560, forward strand.
GCTTCATGAGAGGGTTAATTGACTCGATATATCGTGGACGATTAAATACAGATCAGTGAGTAGTAAGTAATAAACACATAAATCCATCGAACGACATATACATGTATATACATATATGTATATATATATATATGTGCATACATACATACATATATATATGTGTGTGCATACATACATATATATATATATATATATATATATATATATACATATATATACATATATCTATAGAAATTTCTATATGTTCACGAACGAGTAACGTTATCTACGGTCTGTGACGTTCAACCAACCGAGAATCGGCGAAACAACTCGATTTATATCCGCGATTAACGGCCGATTACATCGCGCCTGGAGCGTTACCTGTAAACGTAACGACAAACCGACCGTGAGAAGCCGAAGCGAATGCAAAGCTCTTTCGATGCTAACGCGAGATAACAGTGGAGTCGCTTGTTCGTCCTTTTAAAACATATTTTGTATCGACAACTTTTTGAGAATTTCATATATGTATGTATAACGATAACGCCTGTGCTTTATTTAAGCTCTCTGTTAGCGAATTTATCTTTTAAAAAGAAATATATATATACATATATACATATATATATATATATATATGCGTGTACGTATATATAAAAAAAGAATTTTATTCTTTTTTCTTTTTTTTTTTTTTTTTATAAATCCACTTTTCGGTCGATTAATCGACTTTAGTTAACATCATGCTTGAAATCGAAAATATCTGTGACAATGTTGTAAACGATTAAAAAAAGAAATGAAAAAAAAAAAAAAATAAAAAATAAAAAAAAAATAAAAAAAAGAAACAAGAAAAACAAGGAACAGAGGATGAAGGAATAATTACTAAAAAATCTACCATGCACGTAAACGCGTATAACCATATGGATACGAGTTGAATAAATTCAAATGTCAGAAGTCCATGCATTGACAAAAAAAAAAAACATCGGGAGAGAGGGCGGGGGTAAGAAGAAAATAAAATAAAAATCGAGGATTCTCTGAACGATCTCTCGAACGGGTTCTCGTGGGACAAAGTAACACGGAGAGCTATAAACTGGAAAGCGTTAATAGTTGTGCCGTTTAAATGAAAAAAAAAAAGAAAAAAAAGAGAGAAAAAAAGAAAAAAAGGTAGAATGAAAGAAAGAAAAAAAAAACAAAAAAAGAAAAAAGAAGAGATTCCCCAGAAAGCCGAACGAGAGCCAGTCATTGTCACACTTTCGTGTAGTACTACAAAATACTACCTACTACGTTAACGATTTTTGCCTCCCACTCTTTTTCAACTAACTCTCGACGCATCCACGTACTTTTCGGGAAAAAACGCAAGCATTGTCACAAAATAGAGTATCGAAGTGCATGGCGTTTAATCCAGGGTAGTAGGTGGAGAGAGAGAGAGAGAGAGGGGAAAAAGGGGTAAAAACGTGCCCCCACGTACTAGCAACTGTTTCCGAAGCACTTCTTTTTTTCCAAATCTTTTCTCCATGCGCTTTTACAGATTCGAAACTCGTACGCGAAATATTTTCCTTTTCTATACGCAAACGTGACGAATTCTTTTTCTTTAACACATTACCATAGTAACAAAAACAATATTAAAAAGTTTAATACTGAGGTTAATTCTAATAATCCTATTCAATCTTTCCAATCAATCGTCCATATCTTTTAATGTTAAATTTGAGCATTATAATCTCTCTCTCTCTCTCTCTCTCTCTCTCTCTCTCTCACTCTCTCTCTTGGTTTATACCCAGACCACTTACAGGCTCTCGAATTGTTTCCATAGTTCTGCAGCTGGACAGATTAACGTCGACGTGTCGACGACTGACGGAAGAGCTCGAATGCCACACGGTATTATCGTTCGAGTAATCGAAAATCGTATCGAGGGTGGGCGATAGGCATGGGTTCGTTCGGTCGATCGTCGAAACAGAGAATTTCATGGGCTATGGCTCGGACGGAAATGTCCGAAACGATTTTTAGTCAGCTGTGGAGGTGACTAACCCTTTCATATATATATGTATATATATATATATTTTTCTTTTTTTAATTCTATTTCAATTTTCCTCTCTCAGAACACGACCGGCGCTGACCTTCCAACAACGATATCGTTTTCGAGAAGTCGATGGATTATACTTCTTTCTCCTTCCTTCTCTTTCTTCCATCTCTCTCTTTTTTTTTTTCTTTTAACATGCTCGAGTGTTTATTGAAATATCGAGAGTGAAGAATGCTTTGTACTCGTTTGCGTCTATTCGCGTACTATTATTAACAAGAAAGAGATAATAAATTTTTTTTTTTATTTTATTTCCTTTTTTTCCATCACTGATAAATGAGAAGACTTTCGAGAGATCGATGTAGAGATAACAAAATATAGTAGAGGGAGAGAGAGAGAGCTCGTAATTATGCACTTGGTAGCATCGATTTACAATAAAATACGTCCGACGATTATTACTAAGAATTCGACTATTGGAACGCCGATACGCTTGTTTACGATTCTTTCCAACGAGGCAAAAACGCGTGTCCACGTTCATCCTGATAACTTCACTGCAAGATTTCCTCGAAGCTAAGAACGAAGAAACGAAAGAAAAAAAAAAGGGGGTTGGTGAGGGGAACAAAGATAACATCAAAAAAAAAATAAAAGAAATAATGCACAAATAATTGTGGCTATTACGGATTCATGATCGCACGAGCTCGACTTGCAATCCCGCCCTCTTTTTCCTCGTTTCGTTTGGTTGACCGTTCCGATGCTATCAGATCCGCTATAATACGCTTAAATGGGAAAATAATAGCACTTCGTTCAACCCGTCGGCGTCGGTGACGTGTACTGTCTGGATGTGGGTTTGACGCGTTGCCTTTCTACTCTCCCACTGACCACCCCGTCCCCTCACATTCTACGTGACAATGCGACGCAATGGCAAACAGTATTGTAGATTGAAAAGAAAAAGACAAAAGAAAATAAATAAATAAATACGTGTTTTCTCTTTTTACATAAAAAAAAAAAAAAAAAGAAATTGGGTTATCCAAAAAAAAAAAAAAAAAAACAAAGAAAAAGGGACGTGAAAACGTGACAAAACAATTAATATCTATTTTTCAATAAACATCCTTTGTACGCCGAAACGTAGATTTTTTTCCTTTTTTTACTTATTTATATATTTTTTCTTTCTTTTTTTTTTTTTTTTTTTTTTTTTGAGTTGCACGAATGCAGCTAAGTTTCAATAGAAAATTTGTGTTTTCTTTGAGGCAATCCCTCAAAAAATGAAAAAAAGAGAAACGAAACGCAAAAGAATTTCCATCAAACGGTAAGATACAAAGAAAGCGTCGAAGCGAAGGGATCCGAAGGGAAAGAGAAAAGAAGAAAAAGCTATCGCGTTCCTTGTTGAAAAGTTCGGCAAAGTTTTTCCTTCCGTGCCGTGTGCCAGGCGATATCAATGGCGTAGCGTCCTCGAGTTTCAAAGTTTCGCATATAGAGGCGGTTCTGATGTTATAGGGATGAAGAAGGGTGCGCAGGGGTGGGAACAAAGAGAACGCTAAATTGTATTAGTAGGTGCATGCATATATACGCGTTTTCGTATTAATTCAAAGAAACACGTATACGTATAAATACCTATGTGTTCATATATGTATGTATTAATTATATACACGGTGTAAGATTTTAATCATAACTTATCTCAATGATTATCATTAATAAATAACAAAATAACAAAAAAAAAAGAAATTATAAATAAATAAAAAAAAAACTATATATACGATAGAGCTACTTAGATTTTAAAAATTATTCTTTCGAAATCCCAATAGATAGAGAGAACAATTATTATTATTATCGTCGTTAATAAGCTCATAAATATTTTAGGGTATCGATCGAAATAAAACACTCTGTATATATTCATCTGCATGTATAGATAATGCATATGTTATTCACGGAATGATACGCTTTTGTACGCGTCGTTTCTCGTTAATGCAAGATATACATATAGAACTAAAAAGACACACACGAGCGCGCGCGCGTACACACACACACGCACGCACGCACACGCACACACCTATACAAGCACCCTCTTTTTACCAGCCCTATACACTTTCGCAAGTCACACACTCGAGTTAGGACATTAACGACGAGTTACGTTCGCGCCTGAACTAAGCTCTTCTCTTCTCTTCTCTTCTCTTCTCTTCTCTTCTCTTCTCTTCTCTTCTCTTCTCTTCTCTTCTCTTCCCTTCTCTTCCCTTCCCTTCCCTTCTCTTCTTCTCGACGAATATTCTCTATCTTTCTCCTTCTCTATTTCCCTTTCTCTCTTGCAACAAGATCTTTCCGGAAAGTGGGTTAGCTGACGAGCTCGCCACAAACTTCGCTGGCTTTGGAACATGTAATTATGCGTATTACTACCCGGAGATACTTCTCGGACTGGCTTATTGTCAGCACGATAAAAAGAAATAGAGGGGTGGGAGAGAGAGAGAGAGAGAGAAAGAGAGGTACACACGAAAATATTTAAAAGGATTGAAAAAAAAAGCTTGGAACTCATCGCGGAGTCCATCTGTAGAATTTTTTCAATTGCTTTTCAATTCGAAAATTTTCATCGAAATTCTGCATTAATTTGTACGATTTAAACAAATAAAAAATAAACAAAATAATTGGCATGATTTTGTCATTGAAGGTATACGATTGTTAATCTCGAAACCTTGAAAGGGAGAACACAGTTAGATGCACATTGCGTTATTATTAAACGGGAAACGTTATTTCTAAGGGATATAAAAAAAGAAAAAAAAAAAAAAAAAAAAAAAAAAGAAAGGAAGAAAATGGAAAATGAGAATGCGGGTGTGTGCATCGAGACACGGACCGGTCCCGATTTGAAACTGGCATTATTTCAAATCCTATTTCGAGAAAATTTGGCCGAATTGTTTTCTACGTGCTCGGAATATTCAAAACTTCTTGTCTATCCTTTTATATAACGCGAAGTAGAAAGAGAAAGTTCGAATTCTCTTTTCGAAATTTACTTGCCAAGAATATGAGCGATCTTTTCAAAATGTTTTCATAGCAACAATGCGGAGAAAAATCTTTTTCCTTTTTTTCTGTTTCTTTTTCTTTTACTTTTATTTCCTTTTATATTTTCGCGTTACAACGCGATCCAACATCGTATTTTTTCAGCTTTAAGTTTACCTACACTTTATGAAAAATATGTATTTAAAAATAATTCGATGTATTTTTAACGAAATACTTCACATTTTTTTAATCGCAAAATGAAAAAAAAAAGAAGAGGTAAAAATAACTTTTGATGAAAAGATCGTCGATTTAAGATATTTTTTTTTCAATATATCGATTATCGTTTGCGAGAGATATTGTTAAACGAGAGTCGACTAGATAATTCTGACTCGGTCGAGCACAGAACAGCTTTTCGTTCGTCATAAAGGGGATTTTTTATTCACGACACTCATCGTTCTCGAGAACAGTAATCGCTCGAAATAATTTCAATGGAAACGGGATCATCGAGCGAGATCAAAAAATGGAACGATTGTTTCAATGATAAATCGAATAACATAAACATTCTATGTTGATTTTTAACAGCTTCCCAAGTATAAATAATTTGTTTCTTTTTTTTTTTTTTCATTTTCATTAACAACAAAAACAAGAGAAAAAAAAAGAAAATAACTGACTTTTATCGAGAAATTGAGCACACGATGCAATTTATTTCGATTAAAGATAAAATTGCACAGATGAAGATATAAAGTACTTTAGATAAATTAATGAATATAATGTCTTTCTTACGATTAAATGTAGGTACGATGTGTATCGATAAATAAATAAATAAAAAGGTCATAACAATTTATAGTTGGTGGGTGTTACACGCGAGCTTTTATCGCTAAACCGTTGCGTACACAACAAAGCCAAAGCTCCTTTCGACTATACTCGGCTGCACGTTTATAGGTGTTCGCAGGTGGCAAGAGATATGATGCTAATAAAAGTAATAGAGAACGATATCATCACCGAGCAAAGTAAGGAAAAAAGGAAGAAAGAAAAGAAAAGGAAAGATGTTTTCTGCACGCGTACGACCAGATATAACGTTACGAAATGATACTTCGTCTAATAACTGTACTGAACCCTCGTGACACGAGATATGTGTGAGTAGAGTAATAAAAGACCAAAATAGATCATTGATCCCCTTTTCACTTTGAGTTAAAAGAATGATATACCATAGAAATTATTACTAATTTCTTATGTCATCTCGACGTTTCCTTGAGTAGTAGGTAGATATAAAAAAGAAAAGAAGAAAATATATAAAATTTTGTTGGTACTTAAGTTTTAATAAAATATCAATCGAACTATGGGAAGTATGTTTCCTAAAAATGTAATATTAAAATAGAAAGCGACGTATCTCTGTGTGTATATATATATATGTGTATATATATTAAATAGGAGCTACCGATATTGGGTATCGCTCGGATGGTGATAAAAAATAAAATGAAATACGAGAGCTGTCGAAAACGTAATATCGTGACTCGAGATAGACAGGATTTGACGATGTTATAAACATCCAGATATCATGATTGCCATATATATACATACATATATATATATATATATATATATATATCGTGACTAGTTATATTCTCTCTTTTTCTGTAAAAAATGTAACAAGCAAAAGAAAACTGAACAAGATCAAATGGCGATACGTCTAAAGTTTAGAATATCGACGATAAAAAAAAATAGGAAAGAAGAGAGAGCCAAAAAGAGAGAGAGAGAGAGAGAGAGAGAGAGATAGAGAGAGAGATTTCCAAATATCTCGTATGCGTGTTCGAATCAAAACTAGCGAATAGCATGAATACCGTAATTACCTTTTCGAGTGTACTGTTTGCACGCTGAAATCCAACCGTTTGAGGGGTCGCTCGATGGGGTGTATGCGTATGTGTACGGACTAGAAAATACAGTGAGTGTATAATTCCAAAGCTAATACGCGAACGAAGTGCCTTCTTCACGGATCGATTACATTCGGTAATTGTTTCCATTGTTAAATCTTAGATAGATAGATAGATAGATGATCTTGGATCGATATACTTTTTACATATTTATCAATAATATTTTTAAACGCAATATTTTAGAAATAAATTTATCTTCGCATCTGCATTACTTATTTATCATTCTAATATCTAAAATGTTTTTTGAAAAAAAAAAAAAAAAAAAAAAAAAAAAAAAGAATGAAGATAGGCAGAGACGAATGCAGATACGCAGATTTAAACTGATAAACATGTGTGTATGTGTATCTGTATGTGTGTGTGCGTGCGTACGTACACGCACGTGTGTCTCTGTGTGTATGCGTACACGTGTGAGTATGTGTGTGTATGAGAGAGAGAGAGAGAGAGAGTGAGAGAGAGAGAGAGGAGAACACGTTGCTCGAGGCGGCTCTTACACAGATCTATCCATGCATATATCAGGCATTGTGCATAGCTGCTCTCACCTCAGTTATCTTAATTACATCTGTAATGCACACCGCAGTACCTGCAATGGGGCAAAGCATGCGTTTCTCTCTCTCTCTCTTTCTCTCTCTGTCTCTCACTCTCTCTCTCTCTCTCTCTCTCTGTCTCTCACTCTCTCTAACCTTCTCAACACGTTGTATGTATTCGCAGATAGGTGATCCTACTTGCTCCCAAAACCCTAAAATACACGAATATTCGTACTCGTTCATCGACGTGTGTGTATATAGGTATGTGAAATCGAGCATCGCTTAAGCTCCATTTGTAATCCCGATTTCTGACGTTGATCGTGAAGTAATGAGTGTGAATATGAATAAGCATTTTACGTTTAAATCCCTCTCCGAGATCGAGAAATTCTGATCCGATCCTTATCTAAATATCATTCTCTAATATTAATATAATAAAACAAATCCATTAATTATTTATGAAATAGTAATGTCAATAGAAAATCTGAATTAAGGAATAAGCATTTTTTTGAATAACTATAAGAACGAACATTTTCTTTTTTTCTTTTTTTACATTCAAGATCTTTCGTTTCTTTTTCTTTTTTCCTTTGGTATCAGTGATAGATCGAACTAATGAAATTGATTTATTTAATTTAGTTAAGATATTTCCGATATATATATATATATATATATATATATATATATATATATATATATATATCCATCCGTATAGATAAAAAAAAGAAATAAAAAAGAAAGAAGAAAGAAGAAAGAGAAAAAAAGAGAAACAAATATGCCAAAGAACAAAAATGAAAGAAAAAAAAAGAACGAAAACCAATATCGATAAGTAATTCCCATCGTGAAATTACATGAACGTGGAATAGATAAGAGAACTTTCTATATGTCGATGTTTGCGTTGATTCCTTGTGCATGTGGAGTCTCTCTCTCTCTCTCTCTCTCTCTCTCTCTCTCTCTCTCTCTCTCTCTCTCTCTCTATCAAAGACGTATGCGGAGTATTTTGCGTAAGAAAGAGAGAGTGAGAGAGTCGAAGTTACAGCGTACAAGCGACGAACTCGACAACCATACGGGCTCGACGGAGTCTCGTAAGTGTATGTACGCATTCTATATCTTCCACTCTCTCTCTCTCTCCCTCTTTTCTTCTCTCACTTCCTTGCCCCTTCCCTTTCACTCTTTCCCTCACTTGCTCCACTCTCTCTCTCTCTCTCTCTCTCTCTCTAGGTGACTCATATTTGCTTCTCGGCTCCAACATAAACTCTAGTTTAACGCTCTAGTGTAATAACATAGATATCCGTGACCCTAAGGGCAATGCGTGAGAATCCCTTCCAAGTGGATGCTTCTCCTTTCTCATGGATTATGCGACTTCGAAATGGCTCGGAATTATTGAATACAAATTGTAGATATGTATGTGTAGATGCATACAAATATTATCTTGATTCATAAATATATATAGATATTTATATGTACATGTAAGTACATCGTAAAAAGTAAGATACATATGTTTGTGTGTATGCATAAATATATATATATATATATATATATATATATATGTATATCGAATGCATAATATATACAAATTTAAAAATAAAAACAATCGCCTTTAAATAAATGTCATGTTACAAACAAAAATATAGAATTTAAATAAAATTATATACATTTTAACAATTTTATTTAGAACAATGTGAGTTTAAACAATAGCTGAAGAGAAATGACATACACAGAGATATGTATTATCGAAATATCGTTTCATGTTATATCAAAATACCATGACCTTTGCAGTTTTGCAAAATGGAATCGAACGAGTGGCATTTGTTACCGCGAGTGTACGGAAAGCATTTTGGTTAGTAGCAAATAATCGACCGGTTTTCCGGTTAGCTTATTAGCTCGCGTATCCGGCCATTATTTTGAAAGATCGAAAATGTATCTACAATATAATAATATAATCGAACTAACGAGTATGTAGCCGTGCGCGTTACATTATACATACTCTCGATGGAGCAAACAAATGATTGTTAAATGAAACACGATGACACTCCATATTCGTTGTTGTTGCTGCTGTTTCGAGTCCGATAAATCGTTCATTAAATTCTCTTTTGAGAGTTTAAATGAAAAGGAACGATCTTCACATGATGAAGGAGGAGAAGGAGGATTAGAAGAATAAGAATAAAAGGAAACAATAAGAAGAAAAAAAAGAAGCTAATAAAAGAGTTAAAGAACAAAAAGAAACATTGTGGGCTATGCCGATATTGCGACTTTGCCGTTCTCTATTTGAATAATCGATGTAAAGATATTTTCAGCTCGACAAACTTGAATTAAAATCTTTGTCAGGCGTCCTTCCTCTCCCATTCTCTTCTTTTCTCTTCTTTCTTTTTTTTTTTTTTTTTTTTTTTTTTTTTTTAATTTCCAAATGAATAAATCGAACACTTGCTTTAATCATTCCTCCATCAATATACGTGCATATATAATTAATATAATTATTATCGAAAGCTAATCATGCAAAAAACTACGTGAAGAAAAATAGAGATGGAGAGAGAGAGAGAGAGAGAGAGAGAGAGAGAACAAATAAACGAACTTAGTTGATCCGCTTGAAAATTTATTTCAATCGAACGGCTTTAATTCCCTATAATTTTCTCATGTTGTAAATCATCGAGCACTCAATATATATATATATATATATATATATATATATAAATGAACACGTACATAATTCGTTATCAATGCGTTAACCGTAGATAATTCTAGTTAATTACCGAACGAATTTCGAAATTTACATCGAATCGTGGCACACATTCGAGTACCTCGCGAAATGAGGAGAATCGGAAAAAGAAAAATCATGAAAAAGGAAAAACGAAGTCAATTGAAATTGAAAACTGTACGTTTTCGAAATCTACCATCCTCTTCACCATTTACGCCTATTTAACAGCACCCTCAGCTTCACCGTTATTGTCATGGATACCAATATCATTTGGTATGGTAGCTTTTGCTTTCGTCGAACAAAATTATTCCCTGATTTTTCGTCTTCACTCCTGTCCGTAAGTATTAAAAGCGAGTAATTATTTCAACGGGGAAATTAATCTGATGAGTTAGTAGAAAGGGAAAGAGAAAATCCGTCTGAAATTACGCTTAGTCTTACAGTTTGTTTGTCACGCTTCGAAAATAATGAATTTTTTACAATGAATAGATATTTAAAGAATGATATTATTATTGCAATATTTGTTAATTATTGATAAAATAATTAATAGAATTCTTTTTGAAAATATTTGTCATACTATGGAATTAAAATTCATCATGAAAATTTATTAAAGTTCATTGTAAAAATCGATTCAAATACATTTAGACGCAACTAATGTGTTTTCGAGATATTGATAATATCGATTCTATTATATCGATAATATTCGAGCACGTGATTAAAAAGAGGACATTTTTCCCTTTAAAACAACGTTTCTTTCAACCCTCTACGACTTTTGGTTCCAAAGTTATCGCCTTCGAAAGATTGCCATTCATAATTCGATAATAACATATGTTCGTAGTACTATAAGTGAAAAAAGTATTTACGCTAGTCAGCTGAGCGGCTCGCGTAAATTCCAAGAATTTATATAGGTCAGTGAGTCAATGTCCACTTTATCAATGAAATTATGTATATCAATGTATTAACGAAACTATTTGTTTTTTAAATTGGAATATCTCCGGTATTAAAGGCCGTAGAGAGTTGAAACAAAAACCATATTAAAATGTACATTTTCCTCTATCCTTTGATCATATTATTAATAACAATTAACAATTTGTTATAAACAATATTTTATAAGAAACTTTTTGCAATTAATTTTTTTTCGACTAACGCTAAATAATCCACACACACACACATATATATACATGCATTTGACAATTTGTTATAAACAATTTGTTATAAACAATCGAAATAATTCATTTTTTTAATTAACACTAAATAATTCATACATATATATATATATGCATTTAATGTATGCATTTGACGATTTGTTATAAACAATTTGTTATAAACAATTTGTTGTAAAAAATGTTCATAATTCATCTTTCTTCATGTATGCATTTAATAATTTGTTATAAACAATGTTGTTTAAACAAACATGTTTTTTTAGAAAACAAAAAAATAAAATAAAATACTTTCGTTTCAGACTTACTCGATTTCGGAACATTCTAATAGGACAATGATGCAGTATGATCCCTTACCTGAAACATAAAAAAATTATAAATCATTAGTATATGTTCTCCTAATGATACAATACTATGCACGTGTTATATGACAAAGAAAAAAAAAAAAAAAAAAAAGAATTTTGAGACATCATATCAATTACAAATGTTATCAGAGGACAAGCAATTATTCGAAACAATCGGTCCATTAATCTGAATTCTAATCGATCGAATGTCTAGTTTCAATTTCATTCGTAGAAAAAGTCACGCGAGACCTTAAATGAAATCGATTGTTAAAAGATAAAATTCTTTGTTTTTTTAGGAACGTTGAGTCACAGATACCAAAACACATTACCAATTTTGAAAATAATAAGTGATAGCGTGCGAACGCGATGAGGACCTTGAGATAATTAGCGAAGCATCGATGATGGTGATGGCGTGTTGCATGTTGAGTCGCCGAGCAAACGAACACCCTATATTTAAGGTATGATTAATTATTTATAGAACGCCCTAGAAAGAGACGAACGAGAGGCATAATTTTCCCTCGACGAGAGGGCTCTTCCATAATTACTTTGTTTCCATCACGAGACCAAAGGCAATTAACCAAGGATACTTACTACATGGAAGTAAACAGTGCAACGGCTGGACAACACATGTTACATTTTCCTAATTCAGAAACGTTCGATCGATAATTTTAATACTTTTGGTAGAGGGTCGATCCGATATTTGAACAAGAAAATTTATTGATTATTATTATATAGTTCTATGTGCTTCAACTTCATGAAAAGCCAAAGTTCGTTCGATTCCTAATAATATAATTATTATATACATATTTACATATAATTATAAATAACGTATTAATTTATTAATTAAAGATCCAAAATACGTAACTGAGACAAAACTCTTCGAAATTCTTTAAAATATTTCATACGTATATTTCATTGAATATCTCACGTTTATTTCCAATTATTATTACTTCGAAATAAAAGATAAAAATCAAATAAATAACGTTATAAAGGAGTTACGATTTATATGGAATATAAGCTATGTATTATCTCGCGTATGATATACACACATATTCGCTTATTCACCTCAATTGCAGCATATCTATGGCTTTTGCTTCCTTTATGTCCGGTTTATTGTCTCGCGATAAAGAGCTTGGGGCATACAGAAGAGAAAGAGGGAAGGAAAGAGAGGGAGGAAGAGAGAGAGAGAGAGAAAGAGAGAAAGAGAGAGGGAAGTAGAGTGTATAAGACCGATTATAAATATCGTAGATGGTGCTTGCACTTCGGGCGTGGTCATTCTAAAGCATTAATCACTGGACTTTGGAGAGATGGCTGGAAATGGGTGGCACGTGATAGGTGGTATGTAAGTAACAGAATTAATCCCCCATGAACTATTCGCTCGACTTCTAACCAAAAACTTTCACATTCTACGAAAACCATGCGGTTTCAACGGACGATGGCTATGAGTACGCTTTTTGATTCGAGTTAATCGTCCAGCAGATCACGATTGAGTTGATAATCTTCAATCATTATTTAGATAGAACGGAGTGAATAATTAAATCATCATGGAGGATTATTAAAAATATTGAAAGAGAAAAAAAAGAATTTGTTCTCGCTGAAGATAAAATGATTTTTTTTTTTTTAAAATGATTAATATAATAATAAAATTTGTATCGTCGAACAACATTCTATTGATACTAAATCAAATCCGATCCATTTATCGCTGAAAGAATGCTTAAGTTTTTAGGGTTACCTTATCTTACGAACAATATGTAAGTAAAGTTGGCGTAAAGTTTCATGTTGGACCATGTCGCCTAAGCGAAGTAGGCGGTACTCTAGGAAAGAGAGTAAGAGATATAGATAAGAAGGGAAGGTTAGAGAAGGAGAGAGGGAAGGTAAGGCTGGATGGTTCGGCTTGCAGGTTCTTGCGGCATGGCTGAGCGGTTTAAGCAAGGCGTTAAATAGCTTGCAAGTTTCCTCGCAGCAAAACAATGTGGTCCCGAGTGTGAACCTGGCAGCCGTGCTTCATAGAAAGTTCCCTTGAAACCGACGGTTACAAGTTACTGCCTGGAATGTCTATGCGATTTAAATGCATTTAACCATCAGACTCTTCATCGTCAGATTTGATTTGAATAAAATAATTCATTAGAAAGATATTTGAATTTTTCATAAATAGATTTCGTTATCGTTAAATAAGGATAAGGGGAAAGCTAAGAACGATTCTGATGACATAGAAAACAAATCTACATAATAGTACTAACTAGTAGAAACTGTCGGACACGGTAGAATAAATGGTCTTTGCATGTCATTATCTCGCAGAACATGGCTTAATCTACTTCTCGAACAAGTGAACCCCAAGAATGCGAGACACACAAACCGAGACATCAAAGTCTTCCATTGGAACACTTAGCGGAGTCGAACGAACGAGATCCGGCACGAGTAGCCGGACAGAGGCATTAGGAGTCTCCTCAACGAAATTATGATCCCGTTTGGTTTGCACCGGATCGCGCTGAGGGGAGAAGGCTAAACGTGATTGCATAACAATGAAGGGGATTCCGGGAATTGCTTTTACGTGTCCGGAATTACTGCAAGGGCTACAATAGTCCGCGAAGCTGCATACCTGCAGCCAAGCGCTGAGAGGGCGAGACGAAATAGCGGAAGGGAGTCGTGGAGGTGAGTGAGTGAGCGAGCGAGAGGACGAAGTGGAGGAGAAGCTAGAAGGAGGATGAGGAGGTGGTCGTGGTAGCGATGATGGTGGAGGAGGACTATGCGGGTGAGCATTATGCGTCATTGGGTAATCTGGCGAACGGTTCAATTGAAGCGGCTGGCATGTCGGGCATGTGGACATAATGGAGCATCCGTCTCTGGACGATAAGCGTGTAGGAGGATGAGGAGATGGTGCGTGTATGCGTGTTCTAGTCTTCCTCTCTAGCTTGTTCAGATCTCGGCAACGGAAGCGGCATATCACAAAACTGTCGATTTCGAGAACGTCTATTAGTAAACTTACTTCACGATTCTATTCCTAGATACCTAACTAGATAATACCATTCCGCCAATATTATCCGTCAATATCTCCATAAATATTTTCCTCTACAAATGATTCGATGAAGAATATGATTTCAATGAGAACGATAATCATTAGCAGATTATGATTCCTAACAGGCGATGGATATAATTCCTTGCAATTTAACAGAATTCTCCTAACCCCTCTCATTGCAAGCCGTTCTCATTCATTATTCGTTTGAAACACATGTGCGCTCGCTTTGTTTCCTCGAATATTTCGAGTACTGGGGCAAGTCTACGAGCGATACGTAAGTACCTATAATCTGATAAATTATGTTTCATGATCTCGTATCGCTTGATTGTTCGTCGAGTATCGACTATATACATTAAGGTATATCTCTAGGGTTTAAAGGGCACGTTCTAAGAGAAATTATTTCGATGAACGTTAAATATCTAACAGATCGAGAAATTAAAGTAATCACATTACATCGTTATATCGATATCTAAAGGATTTTTATATCGAATTATCACTTTATTCGAATCCAATAAAATTCTTGAAGAACCGAGAAAGAGATAAGAGAATCAAAAGTCGTTCGGCAAGATAATTTCAATACTGGCCAACGTTATATATCAGAATTTGCTGGTACCAACGAAGTAGTAGAAGAGAATCTTCTTCGATATTCGCATCGATGCATTCGTAGGCTGCACGTATACGATAAGGAAAACCTATCCGGTGCACTTACGCCGATCAAATGGCTCGTTTTTACGATTCCGGATGGTCCATGAGAGGAATTTTATTCCCTGTACAAAAGGCTATTTCTTATCGAAAGTGGAAAAGGCTTTGCTTCTTGAAAGATTTATGTACCACATCTTATATCGGGACCATTTAACTTTTCATGGGGAAAAACGAAAAAAAAGAAAAAGAAAAAAGAAATTAAAAAAAAATAAAAACTAATTTATTTCACGCCAATCAACGATTATCATTCGATATTTAGGTAAATTTTGACGCGTATCCTTTCATTTATCTTTTTTTTTTGTTTTTTGTTTTTTTTTTTATCGACTTGAAATCGAATTCAATTTCCAATTCGTGGTCGCATGAATTTTTCTTGGATATTTTATATTTTCTTTTCCTTTCGTTCAAAGACACCGTTATCACTGATAACAACGTTTCAAAGGACGTCTCGGTGCTTTCTACTGTTAGTCCGAAAGTTAACGGTACGGAGTTCCGTCATTTTCCGACGTATACATTTAACTACGCGTTATCCGTAGAGACGTGTTCGTGTGTGTCTGTGTGTGTATGTATGTATGTATGTATGTATGTATTTGTGTGTGTGCGTGGCTCTTGCGATTGCCAGTATGCGTGTTCAATTTCCGATAGTTACGGCAGCAGCGCCAAAGGGTCGGTAAAGTTCAATTTCACCGGCCTAACTTTGAACTCTCTCTTTCTCTCTTTCTCTCTCATTCTATCTTTTTCTTTTCACACATACATACATACATACATACATACATACATACATACATACATAGATACACGATACGCATACTTCAGAAATACTTTCTCATGTGTATATGAGAGAGATAAAAAGAGGAGGGGGAGAAGGATGCTATCCTTTTGTCGGAGCCGAACGCTTGAATTTTACAAGTTTTCCTCGACGGAAATAAGAGCGCGATATTCGAAGAAGAGAACGAACGTGGGACTTTCGGGAGTAAAGAAAAAAAAAAAAAAAGAAAGAAAGAAAAAAATTGAAAAAAGAAAGCGGGAAAGAAAGAAAAAGGGAAAGAAGGAAAAGGAAAAGAGAGAAAACTGCTCGTTTTCGTGTTCTCTCGCTATATAAAAGCCTTGTTTTTCAATTTCGTTCAAAGAACCGAGACTATTGTTCGACGTGCTTGTCTCGAACCACTTCATGGCTTTACGGATTCGTCTATTGGAAATTTATATTATATAAGGGGGAAAAAAAAAAATTATATATGTCAAATTTAAATTAAAAAATAAAAGAGAATAAAAGAACGAGAAAAGAGAGAGAAAAAGGAAAAAAGAAAAAAAAAAAAAACGAAATATATCCAACAGACACTTTCATATTTCCATAATTTAGATAGAAATCACGTGGCGGCCATTCTCTACGGATAATATAATTCTCCTATTACACCGCAGACCCTTCTTCCACGTCATATATTCCATTCCAGTGTCCCAAAATTTGCTGGAACAAAGCCTACCGCGTCCCTCTATTTTAACACTGCCCATACATCAATGATGCAAACATGTCAGTTCCTTTTTGATAAAGGGCGCGTTACATTCTGCTAAAACATATCTTCTCTTGAAAATTTCAAAGGACAAAATTCTTCTGTTCTACGACTCATACGCATAGGCACATACACACACACACACACACACATATGTATATATAATACGCTTAATCATAATAAGTGAAAACAGATAGAGTATATCGTAAGTAAACGAGTAGCAATTTCCAAACGTGTCCGAATTGCGATTGGAAAGGAAACATAGAAATCACTAATAGTAAGATTTCAATCAGAAGCCATTACGACAGCCGGTTATGTCGGCATCGAGGGGTTCGACTCTCCCTTTCGGGTCAGTGAAGTATGTACTACCTCAGATAGAAAGAGAGAAAGAGAAAAGGGTGATAGTTTTCATGGTGATAGTGGTGGTGATGGTGGTGGTGGTAGTGATGGTGAGGTCACAGGGATGGAAAAGGGCAAAATCGCCATATTGAAGTTGTTACTCATCGTCTGGAGACCTTGGCAAACATCATCAAGATATTTCGAGTAGTACAATGGCGATCTTCTTCTTCCTTATTCCTCTTCTATCTCTTTCTTTCCTTCTCACTCTTCCTATTCGAAAATGAAGGTCACAGTGATATACTCGAATCAACCATCGTGTACCAGCCTATTTCTATCTATTCCTTGAGAAAAAGAGAAAGAAGAATGAAAAATGAAGTTCCATGAAACGTGGAATTCGAGTAATTTAGATATGACATCGTGGCCACGCGCAACCGAGTTTCAATGGAATAATAGATAGAAGGACGAATAAAAGTTGTTGAATATCATGAGAGGGTTGTTGACGTTTTATGATGTTACAAAAATATTCAGAAGTATATAATAGGAAATTTGTGAATTACGTGATATAGATCGAACAACTTTTTTAGAAATATTTATCATAAATCTAAATGATCGAAACAGTCCTTAAGGGAGGAAAGAAAAACAAAACAAAATATATTGATTAGCAACTTTTTCAACTGATTTTTTTTTTGTCTTGATCGATGAATGTAAAAAAATCGTTGAGTAGTGAAAGAAAAACGGACTTCTCTAAAAATTAAACTCATTCATCGAGTTCACTATACATACGTACATGCATATATATATATATATACATAATATACATATATACATGTGTATATATATATACACACCACTCAATGGTTCTCGATAATTTTCAAGCGTCGCGCGAGGTACTCGAATTGCACTCGACCGCGAAGCAATTGGACGGCTCGCGCCCCTTGTCTCGCCCATCTCGTACGCCCCTTTGTGAGGAAAAAAAATCGTACCGCGTTATTTGCCAGCTACGCGGAAAACAATTTCTCGTTCGCGCGAAAAAGCTCGGGCCCGCGCGTCCCCAGCGAACCGATTAATCCTCCACGTGCTAGTATGGAACAAAGTATACGTGTGTGTTTTGAAAAGGTAATTGTTATTGCAAAGTTTGACAAAGTTCTTCAATTTTTACTTTCTGTTGTTACGATAACGTATAAATAATAAAGCGAAAGGAAAATTCTACGATCGGCTAATCGAAAGTTAAAAATAAAACATTCTTATACGTGTTTATTCAAAATTGAAATAATAAGGAACAAATGATATATTAAAAATAGAGAAAAGAAAAGAAAATGAAAACGATCTCAAAAAGATTAAGAACCCCACGAAGAAGAGCCGATGGAACGGACCCACGTCAAGTGACGCAGAAGAATTCGATATGGCCAACAACGACCAGGGTTTCGTTTTGCTTCTCGAAGGTCAACGAAATTACATTTCCATTGTGTCTCGGGACATTCGCATTCGAATCAGAAGCGAACATATATCCACGTTTCAACGGGACGTTAGATGGTCCTCGCGCTTAACACAAATTCAGTAGTCCCTTTACCCGGCCGCTTGTTCCTCAGCATCCTACTACTACTGTTTCCTATTCCCTTGACTAGTCTCCGTAGATGGTAAAAGTAGAGACTAACTCCCAGACCAAGTATTACCAGGAAGGTGCCTGTCGAAAAGGTCCAACCGAGCAGAAGCAAACTCCAGCTTCCATAAGTCATCCGCCTACGATATTAGCGAGTGAACACACAGCATACGACCCTTTGGAATATTCCTCATCTCTCTTTCTCTCCCTCTCTCTTATATATTTCCCTTTTGCTCCCTATAGTCCAGTTTCCTACATTGATATCGAACTAACCGACGTACCACGTAGCTACTGGCCTGGCGGCCACGTATGGAAACCTATCGGAAGGGTCGAATACAGGCTGGTGGGACCATTGCTATAGAGGGGTATTAGTTGATGTCGCTGAGACCCTAGAGAGCCATTTATCTGGCATTTGCGAGAGACAACAACGCGAGAAGAACGCGCTGAGCCATTGACTTTTATGGATAGCGTGTTACTATTACCAACTATGTACGTTCCTCAGCCGCACAGTGAACGGACACGTTGTTGTTGTATCTACCAGTCGAGAACATCCTGAGAATCCTTTGCACGAATGAGACAACTTATATTGCCGTTGGTGCGATACTGTGAACGAGTCTTTCCACATCTAAGGGTGGAGAACAGAGAATTGCTTTGGTTCTTCGTTTATTCCCCGGACGTTTTTGGTTTTGTCATCAAAGAGTTCCCTGTGGAGTCATTCTTGAAATGGGCATTGAAAATCCTTCAAACTTGTATTTTTCTTTTGATCATTATTCATCCGAATTCTAACGAATGAATTTGTTGCTAATATCCGGATTGAAAATATTCTTTAACTGAATCGTATTATATCGAAACATATAATTGATAAAGTAAGTAAAATTTCAAAGGTATATAGATCGTCAGACATCAGCACTCTTAGAGATACCACTCTCGAGTAAAATTAATAGGATCGAGAAGCGTGAGGCGTGGTGGTAACGTTGCAAGGAAACCTCGCCTTAATTCGTCGGCTTATCACGGTAGAATAAGTACGCAACGTCGTGTCATCCGATCTTCTCATGCAACGCGATACTATATATATTTACGTATATATATACATATATATACATATATATATATATATATATATATATATATATATATATATACATATACACACGTATACGTGTGAATCGATGCAGGGAATCACATGCACCAGTTTTCCCTTGGAATTCGGTCTTTGATGCGCTCGATCCTACCTACTCATTCCAGTAAAGGTATATGTTCCCTAAAGAAGAACTACAACTTCCATGAGAATTATTCGAACCGATGCACGTCGACTTACTTGCTCGAAACTAATATATTCCTCGACTCTTTTACTTTCACGGATCAACGAGAAGATCTCCAATAAAGTCTTTCTAAACTTCTCGAATGTTCAATCAACTATGATGGTGGAAACAATTTTGCAAAATTTCTTCTTTATCTGAAAATCATTTGATGGATTACGAGAAATTCACGTGGAAAGTGCATTTCACGAAATATCAAAGAGAGAGAGAGAGAGAGAATAAAAAAAAAAAAAAAAAAAAAAAAGAAAAGGATAATATTTAATAATGAAATTATCTTGAAATTGATAATATCTAGTTATTTAGACGAGAAGAGATATTATGGAAGAAAATTTATCCATTTAGAAAAACGAATACTATCTTTCATTAACAATCAAATAATAAATTTCATATTCAGGAAGGAAGAAAATATAAATTCGGCTGGAAATATATCCTGACGAATAAGAATATGTCAGAGCAAACTCGAAGGAAAACTCGAAATGGCGTGAGAACGTTAATGTGACTAGAATTAATGGTTCTTATATCGCGGTATCAAGAGTACGCTGCTACCTAGAGAGATAGTGAAAAAGAGGGAGAGAGAGCGAGAGAGAGAGAGAGAAAAAGGGAACATTCACCTTAATTATTGCATCCGTTCTAGGAGAGAATACGTTCGTATTTTCGAGGTTACTTCGGTTCCTTTTACGTTCCTCTATCTTCCCTTTTCTTCTTCTTCTTTCTCTTCTTTTACCTTTTCTCTCAGAACTTCGAGACGAGCGGATGAAAACAGATTGCCTTTCGTCCGACTATATACTCCCACTTACTAAAGTGATATTAATGGACCGTAAACGGTAGCACCAAAGCTCTCACCTACCTTCTTAGAATTCCTACGAACATGGAACGTGAAAAGAGAGAATATATGTGGAGAATATGTGAAGGAAAATTTCTACGAATACATGGAGATACATGCACATACACATATATATATATATATATATATATATATATATATATATATATATATATATATATATATAAATTCGTCCGATATGTCAGGAAACGTAAAATGACACGAAACTAGTCTCATAACGAAGAGGAAATCGAGAATATTTCATCTATGCAGCCTCCGTAGAGCCCTTCCTATAATCTCTCATTCTCTTCTTCTTCATCTCGTTCTTCCTTTTCCTGAGCGATCGTCCGTGAAGAACTTTTATCGTCGAAAGTAAGTCTTTCGATATCGAAGTCGATTTATTAAAGCGTAGAGAGTAGTAGCAGCGACGGCAGCAGTGACGGTACCAGGAGCAGTACGTTGTTCCTTTCGTGAAACACGTCGCCCATTGTAATCTGTTCGTTACACCGGATTACTATCGATAGGGGAAGCGAAAAGGCGCGTTATATTGTCCCGGTTTACGTGATTTAAGACTCGATGGCGATAGTTCACGAATCGTCCCACGTATTTCGCGTATAGTTATTGCGGTATTCCTTTCAAACATGATTCACCGATTAGTTCTTCCTTCGCTAAAGGATCGCAAAGAAGTTTTTCTTTTCTTTTGTTAGTTTTAAATCTTTCAACATCGAACAAAGAATCGATCCCTTTTTATCACGTTTCCCGAATAAATCGAACAACTTTTTTTAACCTAACACGAGCTCGATTTTTCTTAATTCTTCTTTTATCGACGATTATTCGACAATTGCTCTTTTTTTTCTTTCTTTCTTTTTTTTTTCATTTCCTATGAAAAATAATGAAACTCGGGCGTTAATAATAAAGAACGTATGATTTGTTAAAACTTATATATGTGTAATTTTTTATCGACATTGTTCTGGAAAAATAATAGTTACGATTCTTTCGAAGATTTTTACCTTGAGAAAAAAGAAAAAAGAAAACGCGAAGAAAGGGAGAAAAGAAAAAGACAAAGAAAAAAGAAAAGGAAAACCCAAAAAGACAATAGGGATCAAACCCTTTCAATGCAGTCACACTGAGTCGAACACGTAGCTATCGCATTGTTAGGACGGTTACCACGACACAAAAGTCGTCATCGATCCATGCGTTGGAGTTGAACGTGGTAGCACCCTCACTAATATATATACACGTACCAGTGCGAACCAGAGAGAGAGAGAGAGAGAGAGAGAGAGACAGGCTGGACAGAGATAGATAGGAAGAACATACGAGGACGATCAACGACGTGGCATAAAAGTGGGACAATATTGGCAAATGAGATGGTACATTTACGAGGTATCACGGGGATGGCTATGCAAAGGGGGGAGAGAGGGAGGGAGTGAGTTGCAGACTACCGTAATTGCGAGCATTGTTTGATGCGTGAGTCCGACTCAAATCACGCGGACTCGAGACCCCTCTAGTTTTTCCGACATTTTTTTTCCCCATCCTCTACTATATTTTATTCTTCTTCAATTTCTTTTCCGTTCCTTCTCCGTTCACTTTGTCTCTCTCTCTCTCTCTCTCTCTCTCTTTTTCTTTCTGTCTGTCTTTCATTCTTTCTTTCTTTTTCTTTACGAGGGTGTTATTGCGCGTGAAACGAAGTCCCGATGATTTACTTCTTTTCCTCGTCGAATTATTACGAAACGTCCAAGGCCAGTCTAGCCTTTCACGATACTTTCTTCTGTACTCTGTCCGGGATGAATCATCGCGAAGGTAATGGACCGTGAATGATTATTGGCGAGAGGTGACTGGCCCGTTGATAGCCGGTCTCATGTTTTCGAAGAAAAAGAAAAGAAAAAGTAAGAAAAGAAAGAGAAAGTAAAAGAAAAAAAAAAAAAGAAGAAAAAAATGATGACAGGGCAGTGAATAGTCTCGTACGAGATTATGAAGTCGAGATTGTAACTAATGGAATAGTTACATGTAATTCTTTTCCACAATGAATAATATAAGATACTTTGTTTTTCTTATTCTCTTCATTAATTATAACATCTATAAGATCGAAGTAAAAGAAATAGATTTATCCGAAACGGTAAAGAATTTTCTTCCACCGTTCACTAAAAAAATCCATCGTACTCAACTCGAGACTAGGACACTGAAAAGAAATTCTCATCCTAGGGGCTGAAAAGAAGAGAGAACTCATCGAAGAGGTACGATGCTAAGGGCGCGAGAGGTCGTAAGGTGGCCGAATGACCTGGGTACTGAGAAAAGCTCCAATCTCGTCCTTATCTCAAATCGAGACGACACCACCCACCTTACAGCCGACCCTTACCACCGAAAAGCTACTCAAACTACGACATTCTTTCCCCACTCCTCAAAAGAAAAGCTAAGAGACAAGAAAGAAAGAAAGAGAGAGAGAGAGAGAGAGAGAGAGAGAGAGATAAACCTATCGCGAAAGGAGAAGTAAGACACTGACAGGCAAAAGCGCGACGGTCTTGAGACTTCGCGAGATGGCAGGAGGATTGTTGGGTGGGTGAGGAAGAGAGGGAGGAAGATGCTGAGGAGACATCCGGAGGGCTCGTAAAGCAAACGAGCGACGGCCTTATCGCTCGGTCCATCTGTATTCACGACATTTCGGTCTTATCTTTGGAGCATTATCTCCCTCTCGTTCTCTCTCTCTCTCTCTCTCTCTCTCCTCCCTTCTTGTCGTATTACAAGGAGTAAAAGAAAAGGAGAGAGAGAGAGGGAGAAAGAGAGAGAGACAAAAGTGTGGTACCTAGTATACATATACGCAAGAAGAAAGATAGAAGCCATATTGTTATCCCTGTCTATCTTTCTCTCTCGTATAGACACAGTCAACTTTAGCTCTATCCCTCTTCTTTCTTCTCCTTTCTATCCTCTTCGTCTTTTGACTTTCTCGAAAGATTACTCTGACTCGAGGTGGTGGTCGCTCATACCGCCACTCCATCACATCAGCATCTCTGTTTTCCACTCTATCGCCCTGTCACATCTATCCCCCCTCTCCCTCACATCCGCTAGTAACTCCTTCTCCCTCCTCTTTCTCTCTCTTTCTCTCTCTCATCCTTCGCGAGTTCCTTAGCCCTTGCCGCATCAATCCGGTCTATCATTCTATCTCTCTTTCTCTCTCTCTCTCTCTCTCTCTCTCTCTCTCTCTCTCTCTCTTTCTCTCTGTGTCTCTCTCCCTTCCTTCTTTCGTATTTTTCTCTCTTCTTTATGTACTTCGTGTGCATTGCACACACTCTCTCTCTCTCTCTCTCTCTCTCTTTTTTTCTTCCTTAGGAACACCTCAGGACTTGCCCGACGCAAGAGTAAGGAAAAAGAATGGAGAGAAACGAGCAAGAGACTCGAGATGGAAAGTCTCCGAAGCCAGAAGCTATCCACCGCTAATCCTACTTTTCTCTTGGAAAGTCATCCTGGATGTGGCCGTTGCTGAGAATCCGCTTCTCTCTTATATCTCTATTTCCCTCTCTCTCTCTCTCTCTCGCTCGCTCGGTCGCTCGCTCTCTCTCTTTCTCTTTCTTTTTCATTCACGACAGACGGCTTTCCTCGCAAATGCCGTCGGATTAATCTCGAGGTTTAACGAATGATCGAACGATCCCACGCTTATATTTCCACGCTTTCTTCGCTTACTCGACTAGACGGAAAAGTGTTTCTCTTGAAAAAGGGGATAGGAAAGAATGTGAGATCGTAAGAGGACTACTAGATGTAATATCTCGCGGACTGCACACTCCATCATTTATTTCATTATTTTTCAAGATTTCGAATGATTTTTGAATTGTTTTATAAAATAATATGAAATAAACAAAAAGAAAATAAACTTTTCGAGTATACTTCGAAATTAAATTTTTATTATTATCGATTTTTACGTTGTTTTATATAAACAAAAAGATAATAGATAAATAAATAGATATCGAGCTCGACAGAATCTTAAGATGAGAAAATAATTGAATGAGAGAGATAACGATAACAATAAGGATAAGTGAGTATAGTTGCCGAGAAGAAGGGGGTAAAAGTAATCGAACGAAACTAGGATAAAATAGTAGATAGTGTTTTATAACATAGAGAACATGGTTCTCAGTGCAAGAAGAAGCTATACAGAAACGATTTTTCGGAATGGTTCAGATAGAGAAAAGGAGAAAGAGAGAAAGAGATAAGGAGAAAGATAGAGAGATAGAGAAAGAGAGAGAAAGAGAGAGAGAGAGAGAGAGAGAGATCTTGGATCCAGCTGGTCTAAGAGCGTCTAAAACGAGCGTACCACTCGAGAAAAGTGTCCATCCAAGTAATCTCCCATGCCATTCTTCCAATCTTTTGTGGCGAAATTCTGTCGGCAAAGTAGTGGACGCTGCCTCCTCTTCCCTTCCGACCCACTTTCCGGTCAAGTACTTGCGACGAGATTACCCGGAATTACCTCGAATAAATTTTTCGCTTTTGCGATTGTACGGTCTATAAAATATACGTATGTATATATATATATATATATATGTATATATATGTATTTATGTATGTATGTATGTATGCATGAATGCATGTATGTATGTATGTACATTCGATCTCATAGAATTTTGGCGACTTTTACAATTCGAATATGGATGGAGAACAGTGCTCAGCTTGGCCACAACCCAAGATTTTTTTTCCTTTATGTTTTGTAGAAAACGAACGGGTTAATTCGCACGAATCAAAGGATTCTTTCAGTGAATAAAGACGACGAATCGATCTTTACGATTCGTCGTCTATGTGATTTAATTAAAATTCAACGAGTATCTTGGAAAAGGAGAAGAAAAATAGGACGATTTAAAAGACGTGACTTGGTTACTAAAGGCAAAATAAAAAGGAAATAATTTTATCGTTCTTTCGATATTACACATAGATATATGGATATATATATATATATATATATATATATATATTTATATACATAGATGTATACATTGAAAATGGATTTCGACGAGTCATCCTCGTAGAAGGAATCTGAAGAACAAGCTTGAGAGCAGCTTGGAATACCGATTTCTTTGTTCGCTCGAAAGAGGAAGAAGAGAGAAGGAAGGGAGAAGATAGGCGGGAGAAAAATAAGAATAGTACGAAGAGAGAAGCAAGTCCCGTCCATCGGGACCTCCCGTAAGTGGTATCCCAAGCCGGTCTGACCGGTACTCGACTGGTACTTTAACATCTCGGCCGAACTTGCTCGGACTACCTTGCAAGAGGAGGCTATCTCGTTCTTCAACGTTCTCTTGGTCTTGCCTTGAAAACCTGGTATCTTATTTTACTTCGAAAGTTTTTGAGAAATCTTTTATGTTATATATATATATATATATATATACACATATATTTAACTCATTTAAATAAATCTCCATTGATACCAATCAAACGTGACGAAATAGAAGAACATAAATATTTCGTATGTATTAAAACGAAAATCTGATAATTTACACGCACATTGTAAGATAACATTCGTACTTTACACTTGGTAATCATAAAAAAAGTTAAAGAGTCAAACAGAAAAGAAAAAAAGGGATCAATAAATTATCACGATCAATCGATGATCACGTCATTAGATGGAATACCATAATCATTAATTTTACGGTCAATTCTTTGAATTCGTAAAAAGGGAACAACAAAAGTTGGTTTCAGGTATCGGTGAGACTCAAAGAAAGCCGATTCGAGCAAACCCGTTTCGTCACTTTCATCGTCCAATAACTCGTCAAAGAGATCACGAAAAAGAACACGCGTGTGAAGATCTTCTTCGTTTCTCTTTTCCTTTTTTCTCTTTCTTTCTTATTTTCTCTCATTCCTTTGCTATCTCCACGTCCAAAACTCGCTCTCACCTAATAATGTCATTCCAAGCTTAATCGTTGCCGATCTGGTAGCACGAATTAACTTCGGCCGGTCTCTCCTCTTTCTCGAAACCGGTAATTATGACATAAAGTCGTCGAGAACGACCGGCTCCCTGATGAGACTGATGACTTAATTGCGTTGCCGAACGATAGTAAACTCTTCAAACGTTTTTCTGCGCTTATCTTATTCACGTGAATTATGTATAATTCTAATGACTCCCCAAATTCAGAATGAAAAGATCATAGAATTTCAGATACATCACAATTTTTTAAATGATTCAAATTTATCAAATAAAGTAAGAACCTTTGATAATACATTTAGAAATTTAATTGAACGTTAAGTCGAAACATTTTTTAATCATGACAATTCCTATACAAATATGCATATATGTATATAGAACGAGAAAATAAAAAAAAAAAAGAATGTAGAGAGAGAAAGAGAGAGAGAGAGAGAGAGAGAGAGAGAGAGAGAGAGAATTCGACCTCATCCACTTTTATACATTAACCGTAAAAACGTGAACGATATATATCCAATGCCACATCGACGTCCAAATAACGCGTTAGTGGTGGTGATGTCGATCGAAGACTTTCCTCGAAATTAGACCGTGCTACCAGGGTACAAGCTCTATTCATGTTCCGAAAAAAAGAAAAAAAAAAAAAAATGAAAGAAAAGAGTTTCCTGAATGCGTGACCGGAATTTTTGGCCCGCTGAAAATCACGATTCATTTGCGTACTTTAATAAAGGGAAACGTGTCTATGAAAAATCACGAAGAGAGGATGAAAGAGAGAGAGAGAGAAAGAGAAAGAAAGAAAGAGAGAGAGAGAGAGAGAATAGAATTTTTCTCCTTTTTCATTTTTTTTCTATCTCTGACTATACTATTGTTTTCTGTTTTCCATTCCCTGTTCTCGCTTAAAATAATTCGTTAAAAATAACATGATTCTCGATATCAATGATAACTGATCCAAATAGATCATAGATCATTTATCCTGATTAAATATTACTTAATCCTAGTTTCTCTTTCTTTGTTTTTTATTATCGTAAAAAATCAATGAAAGAATATAGAATAAATGTTGTATTGAATGGAAAAAGATTGATTATGGATAAGAAACGTGGATAAGAATTACAGGAAGGGAACGTTAAAATGTAACAAGAAGGAGGGTAAATATATATTTTATATATATATATATATATATATATATATATATATATTTATATATACCTAAAGGATTCATTATTTAAACTGGGCTTTCTCGGAAGAAGTTAAGTATTTTAGGTCATAAGTCCAGAAGGTAGGAGGCATAGAAAAGAAGGTTTCGTAATGTGAATAGCTCAACAAGCTATCCAAGTCCGTGACTCATCTATGATACTTCGTCGTAACTTTGCGTCTCAGGAACCATTCTTCCTGGAGGCGTGTAAGTTCAGGAACCCTGGATAGCAAGATAGAAAGAGAAAGAGAAAGAGAAAGAGAGAGAGAGAGAGAGAGAGAGAGAGAGAGAGAGAGAGAGAGAGAGAGAATAACCTGTGCCCTGTCATTTCACAAGAGGCTAGACGAGCAGAAAGAGGAGGTAGAGGAAACGTTCTCGTCCGTCCTTGCAATTCGACGCCCTTCGATCGATAAAGCAAGCGAAGGAAACGGATAGCGATGCTTCGACTATGGTTACGCGTTGGTACGTGCACGGCCACCAGAATTCATTGCCCTCAGCAATAGCTCGGCCTTGTCGAGGCCTAAAATCGATAGTTTTACGTGACTCCTTCCAATAGTTAAGAATACAAGTCAAAAAAAATTGAGATTGATCGATCGATAAACTTTAATCGATCGTCATTAATTATTTTGATTATTTAAAAGGTACACGTGAGAATATTGGATATATTTCGTTTCTTTATTTTTTTTTTTTTTTTTTTTTTTTCTTCAATTCGTATACATTTCGAAATATGTTTCGAAATCGAACGAATGCAAATTGTAATCAATCGATATATGGCATTAGAAAATGGTCCGTAGGTTTAATCTCGAAAACTAAGGAAAAACCATCTATGAGGATCTAGTCCCTTTGTCCT
>NC_060959.1:10893906-10956406 GCF_910589235.1 Vespa crabro
GCGAAATAAAAAAAAAAGAAAAGAAAAGAAAAAAAGAAATAAATAAAAAGAAAGGATCGTGCATATTTAAGAAAATTTCTAGACGAAATAGGATAATAGGGTTATAATTATAATGACGCAGCATCTTCTTGCGGTCCATAGGAAACTCACTCGATCTCTTACGAAACGGCGAACACTCGACGCAGCAGCTCGTTGGAGAGGCAAGGGACTGGGGTTCCCTTAATTAATGGAATTAATGACCAGAGAGCGACGTGTCCTGGCGCATATGGTGGATGCTCGACGTAGACTAATCTACTGTCGGTGCAGTGCTCTCTCTCTCTCTCTCTCTCTCTCTCTCTCTCTCTCTCTCTCTCTCAGTTGATCTAGTGCGTTGCAATCGTTAAGACGTACACGCGTTAAGATGAACGACGTTAAAGTTAAGATAACGACGTCGATTCAACGGGAAATACATTTCTTTCATCAATATTAACTCAACTATATACCTTATATAATAAATTTTATTAAAAAATAATATATAACAATTTTTATTATTACCATAATTGTATCAACAACAAAAAACCATAACTAAAACCAATCACAATTATCTTAACTATAAATTTTTCGTTTGAATGCAAAAGCCACTCATAAAGATGCATTACGTGAGACTCGATTATCTTCCGCATCGCCATTAATTATACCGTATGAACAAGCACGGCCGAGCACGAGGGATCATTATTCCGCAAACACGAGAGAGAAAGAGAAAAAGAAAGAGAGAGAGAGAGAGAGAGTGAGAGAGAGAGAAAATGAGAGGAGAGAGAAGCGGTCTTGAATAAATCCGCTCAGAAATTCCATTGTAGCTTTTAATAAACGCCCCTTGGATGTTCGTAGAACCGACGGGACGAGAAAACGCAAAAAGGAGGAGGAGAAGGAAGACGAAGAAGGAGGAGGAGGAGGAGGAGGAGGAGGAGGAAAGGGAGATGAATCGGATCGACGAGAAGGAAATCTAATTCGGCGCGAAGAAATTCAATCTCGATAAACGGCGAATCGTAAAACGACAACGTTCTTCCTCCTCTGTTCTGGTCTCTTTCTCTCCATTCGCCATGACGAAACCTCGTAATAAATTCGACTCGCGTTTAGAACGATCTCCTATCGCCTCTCCCTCTCGTTAAATCTCGTAAAAGGGACGCCAGAAAGGAGCCAAGTCACACTCTCTGTCTTCTTTCTATCATTGACAAACATCGAGAACTTCTTGCGAACGAAATATGTATGTACTTGTTGACAACGTCTACCTTCGATACGACCGACCAATCGACATGAAAAAACGGAATAGAAAGGGTGTATACGTATACGTGTATGTGTATTTTTATATGTATGGGCACGCACGCTCGCGCGGGCGTATGTGTTTGTGCAAAAAGAGAGAGAGAGAGAGAGAGAGAGAAAGAGTTCGTAGTTCCGCAGTAACCCGGATTTGCGAAAAGATTGCACGGTCCACCGGTCTGGAAAGAACAAACGGTGCTCGGTGAACCGTGTTTCATTCGCGAGTTTTCCGCTCTCCCTTCCACTCCCCCTTTACTTCCCTTCACCCCTTCCTTCATCATCCAACTCTGCCACGCGAACATTTCTCGGATCTCTATATCGATTTCTATATATAGTTTCTTTTATTTTTGGTACTACTACTTTCGTTTCAGCTACATATCATATATCCCGATTATATTTGTTCCTTTCATTTTTTTTTTTTTTTTTTACATTCTTAGACAAGAAAAAGAAAAAATGGTAATTTAATTCATTAAAGGGAAATACATTGAGAAAAATAGAAATTATAAATTTAATGATATTATTCCTTTTTCTTTTTTTTTTTTTTTTTGGTGGGGGAGGGACGGTGGAAGATGGGAGAAACAAAAAAAAAACAAACAAACAAAAGAAAACGAAGTTTCTAGTATCGATGTAAAAAAGGATCACGTCCATGATTCCAGATGTGACTTCACACAGAGCCACTGAGGATATTCGTGAAACGCAACGAGCGTGCTCCCACGTCACGAAACTCCGCTTTCACGTATAACGCACCGTTCCCCAGACGGTAAGTAAAGGTATTATTAGTTCGAGTAATTAACGGAGTCTCGTGAAAGTGCTTATCGGTGACGTCGGGCCAAGCTCTTTGATAGAACGAAATTTAATTTCACATTTATAGATTAAAGTGAAATAAATAAAAGCTATAGTATTATATATATATATATATATATATATATATATATATATATATATGTATATGTATGTATATATGTATGTATATAATACATTGAGATGCTTAAAACTTTGGAGTAAATGAAAGTTTCTTTTTCTTTCGAAGAGAAGAAAGAAGAATCGTTAGAAATGGTATAACGTGTACCAAGAAAAGAAAAGGAATAGATAGAAGAGAAAAATGACCAGTAATCGAAGAAAGAAGAAACAGAAAGGAAAGGAAGAAGAAACGTTCCCATGAGAGTCCTTCGTCAGGACTTTCCTCCTTCGTGGCCGAATCAAAGGAGTCCTACGGCCGATTTCCAGATCGCATTTCAAGGGGGGTTTCGAACGGATTAAGCGTAATCGATCTCCGTGAGAATCCACATTCTGTAAACCATAAGATAGAAAAAGAGATATTTACACACACACACTCTCTCTCTCTCTCTCTCTCTCTCTCTCTCTTTCTATGTGTATATATATATATATATATATATTTTGCTGATGATAACTAAAAAGATAAAATGATTTTTCATGAAAAAGTTGAAAGCTATTCGTGTAACGCAATAGTCGATATAAATTCGATGAATGCCTAATGCCTTTCGACGATGAATAAACAAAAAAGAAAAGGCTTATCTAACGAAAGAGAGAGAGGGGGGAGGAAATGGAAGAAGAAAAAAAAGAAAAGAAAGAAAGAACAAAAAAGAAGAAAGAAAATCGCTAGAAGAAGACAGACTGTAAACGAGTATATTTTATCTATACAATAAATAAAAATCCACATCGTCGGTTTGAAAAGTATTAAACAACAAGGAAGGATAATGCAAGTCAAATACGTTCGAAAATTGTGGAAAAAAAGAGAGGGATTCCGAAATGGAACGTCAGCACGCGTTGCATATGACAGGCGGAATATGAAATCGCTTTTTCACTAACGCACGAAAAGATATATATATATATATATACATATAAATTCCTACACGCACGATCGAATAAATATCGCTGGGGCACGAGCGCACGAAACCACTGCCTGCTCTGCGCTAGAGCTTTTTGAGGATTTTCCAAAATCCGACAGAAAACTGCAGGCATCCTCCTCCTCCTCCCCCCCTCTCTCTCTCTCTCTTTCACTTCCTCTTTATCTCACTCCCTCTTTTTATACTCCCACGCGACCATCCGTTCGTTCAAATTGTCCAAACGCCCGCGGACAATCTCGATAAATGCCGCTTCGACAGCCGGTCCTTCTCTCCACGAGCCATCCACGATTTTTATCCTCTCTTCTCTTTTTTTTCTCTCCCCTGTCGAAAGGTCGCAGTAACCTTTCTCTCTCTCTCTCTCTCTCTATCTCTCTCATCCCTCAAACTCGTTCTCCTTTCTTTTTCGAGTAAACAAAAATAAAAAGTAAAGAAAGAAAAAAACGAAGATAAAGGAAGGAACGAGGGTGAGTTAAACAAAAAGGAAAGAATAAAAAAAAAAAAAAAAAAAAAGAAAAGAAAAAAGGGAAAGAAGAAAAAAGCTAACAGAGATCAAACAATCGAACGTAGCGCGTTTCCAGTGCGTTTTCCGCGCTGGACGATTTGTTGAGAAACGAATTCCCTTTACCCTATCTATCCCCTTTTTATCTTTTTTCTATTCTTTTTTTTTTCTTTCTTTCTTTTTTTTTTCGTTTTTTTCTTTTTTTTCTTTTTTGGAAACACAGAGTATAGTTTTCCTATTCGTTTCGGTTGGACCTGACTGATTCTACATTGGTTTGTACCGGTTGTTCCCTTGTTTCGTCGTAGAAAATCGAAACGTGCGAATAGAACGCTGAAAGAGTACGTGCCGTCGTTCGTTTGCACGAACCAGGAACAATCTCTGCGAATTTTCTCTGTCCCTATATCTCGATTCTCTTTCAATCGTTCGTGTTTTCCCGCGGTTTTCCTATCTTCTAACGCGATAGAGCAAACTGGAAGTGTTATTAATATAACTGAATGAACGAGCCTGAATGTTTGTCTATTGACGTAGGCACTGTTTGCCTGTGTCAAGTCTGTAGGGATTAACGTTAAATTAATAAAGTTAACAACGACTATTTCATATTTGTCTTAATAAAACGAAAAACTGTTCTAAATAAAGGGAAAACAAAGGACAAAGCGGACGAGAACTTTGGAAGGGAGGAATGGGGCAGGGATGGAGGGGAGAGAAAAAAAATAAAAAAGAAGAAGAAAAAAGCAAACTGGTTCATCTCTTGTCCCGAACATGTGTACGAAGATCGATAGGGATCAGAAGAGAAGTAGGGACGACAAATCGTGCTGCATTATTACAAGGAGCATTATTTTTGGACCCGGGCAAGATTCTTTGGTTAACTTCTTTCGTGGTCTGTTTTTGGAGCGGCCGATTTCTTGGCTTCCATCCAAAAATGTTTGCCCGTGCCACGCTCTAAAAACCAGTGCACGCGAGAGTGCCTCTCTCTCTCTCTCTCTCTCTCTCTTTCTATCTATCTCTACTACTACTTCCTCCTCTTTCTCCTTTTTACCCCTTTGATGCTCTCGAACGACCGACTCCATTTTCTTCCCTTTGATAAGGTGAAAAGAAAGAAACAAGGAGGAAAAATCGGATCCGAGATTCGTTCGACCGCGTGAATGCATCTTTCTACAGAGGTTCGTAAAGTAAAGTTCAGCGTACAGTAATGTTGGTAAAAAGATAGCCAGAGAGAAAAGAGAATTTCTCATTTGCCATAAGCTACTGTAAAAAATAAAAAATAAAAAATAAAAAAAATATAAAAAAAAAAAAGGAAGAAAAGAAAAAGAAAAAAAATCCCTGATATTGATGTTTGAAAATAAATATGCCAAAAAAACTCGCGCTCGTAAGAACACGCTAGTAGCTAGAAAATGAAATGGGAAAGAAAACAAAGGAAAAAAAGAAAAATAAAAATAAAAAGAATAGGATGGTTAGTTGAAGAAAGATAGAAGTAAAACGAAAAGAGAAAATAATGGATAAAATGAAAAATTTATGGTTTGTAACATGTACCTCCATTACGATACCTAATACTGACTCTCTTTGAATAGGCCAGTATCTACTTGTCAAGCATATCTCGTTTCTCTAATGCAAGCCTGGACCTAAAGAAAACGTATAAGCGAACGTGTCAGATAGAAAGAAAGAGAGAGAGAGAGAGAGAGAGAGAGAGAGATTGAAAGATAGAATCACAGGGACAGCGTTATAGTAAATCGTCGAAGTGTCGATAAAAACGAGCGAAGGGTGGCAACGAAAAAAGGTTGTCCTGATGTCGATGCTCCTGCAAAAGAGCCACCTCTTCCTTCTTCTTCTTCTTCTCCTCCTCCTCCTCCTTCTCCCCCTTCTCTTCCTTCCCTTCGCCCCTTCGTCGAGATAAGGGACGCATCTATCAGCTCGTAGATGTCGAAGCCACTTTTCGAGCCGTTACTTTGGCGTCTTCATCGTCTCCCATTCAGTTTACTTCTTTCGAGAGGTATGCTCCACTATGCTACCTTTCAAGTTCCTTCGAACGACGAAAAAGAACAGGCTATGAGGATTACGTTAAAATATAGAGAAAGAAAAAGGTGACAAAGTATCGCGAAAGTGTAAAAATAATAATAAAAAGAAAAAAAAAAAAAAAAAAAAAAAAAAGAAAAAAAAAAGGAACAAAGCCAAATTTTGCAAACATGATCAATAAATACAACCTAGTGAATTATGAAATAAATTGAATCTACGTTCCTTAAAAGGAATTGAATCAGAAAAAAGAAGTTGGGAATGCATCTGGGAAGACGACGAAATTCATAAATCATAACTCCCTTCATCTTTTTTTCATTTTCATTTATAACTTTTGCTCGTCGCAAAAAGCAGTTCCTTCGTAAACTACGAGGTAAGAGAACTACGAAAGAAAAGAAAATAGATAGAAAAAAGGAAGAGAGAAGAAATAGAGAAAGGGGAGTAGAAAAAAGGTGAGCTAAGAGTACGGGGATAAGGGGAGGTTGTAAGAAAAAAGAAAGAGAGAGAGAGAGAGAGAGAGAGAGAGAGAGACGGCGAGCCGAGCGTTTTTAAATAAATGTTCTGGGTCCCGTTATTACGTCGTCGAGGTCTCCATCCAACTTTGTTCCCTGGCAATATACAATTATACAATAATTTGAAAGCAGAAGCTAGGGCTCGACTCTGGCGTATTTCATTCCTACTACTACCATTACCACCACCGTCACCACTACCACCCATTCCTAACCACCCTTCTATCCTACCAACCTTCCCCTCTTTCTTTTTTAGTACGATGCTTGCTATCTTATAGTTGGAGTGCTACTTCTCTCTCAAGGAGTCTACTGCCAAGATAGCCAACCACTTTTTTTCTTTCTTCCTTTCTGAGATATATATATATATATATATATATATATATATATATATATATATATATATATATAGAGAGAGAGAGAGAGAGAGAGAGAGCAAGAGATAGTAAAGGAATGGTCAGAGAAATACGAGTAATCGTTATTACGATCAACGTCTTTCGCATTCTCGGTTTCTAAAACTTGCCCTGGCAAAGTTCTTCCATTCAAAATGAAAGGAGAAAGAGAAAGAAAAATAAACGAGTAAAGAAAATAAATCGATACTATTCACGGTAGACTACTATTCCAAGCTGGACTACGACGAAACTCCATTGAATCTGATCTTTGTGTTTAGTCCCAATTATACCTGTATTCATTATTGACTCTTTGTTTGTTTAAAGAACGAAAACGTTTAAAGTCAATCGATTCCATTATATTTCTTCTTATTATAATATCTTCAAATTTTCCTTCTATAATCTTCCATTTTCTTTCTTATTCTAGTTCTCAAATTATGCGGTTATATTGGAAACGAATATTAATTAAAACGAGACAATACTCTTGGACCATTCTAAATAAATAATAATTAATTGAGCGGAAACAACCCGTGACCTAAATAAAAATTCCGAGAAAACAATGTACGTTTCGATAATAAAGGTTTTCCTGTTAACATATAAAGAAAATAATGAAAAAATATAGGAAAAAAGGAAGAAAATAAAAAAGAAAGAAAAAAATAGAAAAAATAAAAGAAAAATAAGAAAAAAAAGATGGGATCTACGACTTAAGCGAAACGAAATTTCCATAAAACCTTCTATCGGATTTTTCTCTCTGCTTTAAAATCCCGTATTTTCTAATTATCGAGTACAGCTAAAGTACTAGAACGTTAACATGGAATCGTTCCTTTATCCGAATGAGATAGAAATCGATCGGATCTACAAACGTATCCTACAGCCGAAAAGCAAGCGAGGAACACTCAATAAAATCTCGAAACACGGATCGAGTTACCCCCGAACGATAGGTACATACCTCCAACTACCCTCCTCTTCTACTGGTGGAAAGGGAGGATTAAGTATTTCCGATAAAGAGGCTAGACAGTAAAGCAAAATGAGAGAGAGAGAGAGAGAGGGAAGGATAAAATGTTGAGGGTAAAATCGAAGGAGCTGAATATGGGTACCTGTGCTCATGAGAATGGCGACTTTCTGTGCTTAGAAGGTAATAGGAAACAATGTATGGTAACCATGGACACGTTCCAAGCTCTTCTGACATTTTCGAGAGTAGATTTAGGCAGTTGGAAGATAGTAGTATCGATTGAAAACTCCGTTTGATTGTATACGCGTGTTCTTTCAAGGAAGAGCGAGAGAGAACTATAATATAGAGGGTGTCCTATTTAAATGGGATTTATATCAAATATTATTAAAATCGTATCGATTTAAAGGACAATCATAAGACAAATATTTCCTTCGAATCATTAATTCGATGATAGTAATTTTATAAATTTGTCAAGACTTGTCGTTATTATTATCTATTACAATATTGATATAAAGTACCATCAAAAGAGGACACCCTATATTGAAAAGAGGAAGGTAAGGGAAGGAAATTGTAAGAAGAAGAAGACAGGGATCTGATAGAATATATACGCGTGTATATATATATATATGTGTGTGTGTGTGTGTACATGTATACATGTGTATATGTGTCCGTAACGAAGAAAGGACTCGCAGGAGTAGTTGTGCGATCGTTAACCATCATGTAATCGTTAGCTTTGAAGCGGTAGCCAAAGGATAGTCCGAAGGAGGAGGAGATGCAGGAAGACTTTAGGTTTGTTTCGAACTCGAAACCATGGCGAAGAGAAACTTCTCGATGGACAATGACGTTCATCGATGCTGTCTTTTGTAGAACCCCTACGTGTCTCGTGAGATTTGTAATGGTAGTTTCGACAAAAAAAAAAAGAAAAAAAGAGATAGAAAGAGAGAGAGAGGGAGAGAAAAATATATATAATAGAGAAGATTAGATAAGATTAAATCGAAGAATCGAATACGATCGAAAGAGAAAAACGAAAGGAAGAAGAGAAAACGAATGGAGAAAGAACTAGTTTTTCGTTTTTCCTCGCGGGCAAGGCCAAAGTTAATTACTTTGAAAAATAACTGTTTCCTTTGTCTGGCACGAGTAGAAGAGCACGGACCATTAATCTGCGCGTTAACGGTACACGCCAGCGATCCGTGTACCTTCTTGCTCGAAGCTGCTGCAGCAAACGGAGAAGAAGGCGGGGAGGGGGAGGGGGAAGAGGAAAGGGGGAAGGGATAGAGGTGGTAGCTGAGAGAGGGATGCTTTTCGAGGGTTGCAGTATGGAGTTACGCGAGAAACTGTGCTCTACGTGTGTAAGTACACGGACGTTAATTGGTGGGGTGTACCCAGAAAAACAGGTCTCTACGCGATATTCTCCCTTTTTGTGTTACGATAACATAACTTGAACTTCGAATGGATGATTTAGCGAAGAAAAATGAAGAAGGAGATAAAAATAGAGAGGGATTTAAAAAAAATTTTTTTTTTATTTATTTATTTATTTATTATTCCTAAGATAAAAATGTAAATCAAATACGTCGTATTAATAATTAATTTCGTCGGATGATTTCGTTATCTTCGATAAGATTATACCGTCTCATAAATGAGAGATAATATATCTTTGACGAAGTAGCTACATCGATTTTAGATCAGTCCTTCGAAGGAAAATGAGAAAGTAGTAAGCGAGGAAAGGTAAAAAACTTTTTCCATCTCCATACTTATACGAGGAGACTGAACCGACACTAAAACGACGATTAGCAAAAGAGGCGGGGACGGTAAGGAGGAGGGATGAATAATTTAGATAAGAACTCTATCTGACAACGTGTAGAGCTTACAAATCGAGGCTACCGACGTGGACTAAACTATCTAAAGAATTGTAACCTCGATCTAATGGCAAAGAGAGATCCTATGTCGATTTTTTTCCCTTCTTCTTTCTCTTTTTTTTACATATGCTATTTAACTTCATTGCAGATTTTCATGAGAGAGAAATTGTAAAAATAATGAAAAAGCACAACAAAGAGAGAGAGAGAGAAAAAAAAGGGGGAAAAAAAAGAAGGAAAGAAAAAAGGAAAAAGAAAGTGAAAAGATAGAAAAAAAGAAATAACGAAATTATCGATAAGGTTCGATTTTTGTTTCGTCTTCTTTTTTTTCCTTCTTTTTCTTCTTTTTTCATTCTTTTTCTTTTTTTTTTTCTTCTCGACATAACACCATGAGGTAAATTTTTGAGTTGAACGAGGTTACACAGGGATACATATAGATCGTACGGTAAAGCGAGAGAGGATCGAGGGTGATTTCGAGCCATTAGGTCGCGCTCAGGACGCGTTTACCGAGAGGATGGATGACTCTATCCGTCGCGCATTAATCTTCTCTCGGCTCATCCCGGCTCCATAGACGGGAGCCGAGCCGACGCCTGCTGCTACCACTGCGCTTTTCTTGTAAACGT
The DNA here is from genome assembly GCF_910589235.1 of Vespa crabro. NCBI lineage: Eukaryota > Metazoa > Arthropoda > Insecta > Hymenoptera > Vespidae > Vespa > Vespa crabro. The sequence continues at coordinate 10,903,900 of NC_060959.1, forward strand.
CAATTGAATAACGTGTCGTCCTGAAATGATGAACACTTTAGACCGTGATTTTGACGTGGTTCGTGTTTTACCGGTTCGAAATTTTCTCACTTAGCTTCTCTATGTGTTCGCGTCTTTTCAAAAGGTTTTGTTTCAATAACCCTTCCTCATATGCCCCCCCTCATCCACCTAAGCTCTCATCCTTCTATCTTCTTTCTTATCACGAGACGAACCCGTTGTTTCGTACATATTCTCCTCACAGAGTAAATACATATCGTAGACATCTAAATCCGTCTATCGACAAATAGATCAATTGATCTCTATCCCTAAGAATCGTATGTACGATTTATAACGATCGTATATCCGTACGACGATAGATTTCTTTTTTCTCATACATGTAATCTTTTTCCTTCCCTTCTTTCTTCTTTTTTTTTCTTTTTTGTTTTTTGTTTTTTTTCTTTTTTTTTTTTTTTTTTTTTTTTTTTTTTTTTTTTTTTTTTAATTACTACTCCAACTGGAACGAGTGAAAATCAATATCCTTCGTTAGAGACTTCTCGACGTCATATCGGATTTAATTTGGAATCCGCTTGAATATTATATTCTTTCGGTATATTCATTCTGATTATATACGTGATGGTAATATGACTGAAAAAAAAAAAGAAAGAAAAAGAAAGAAAGAAAGAAGAAAAAAAAATAGGAAATATGCAGAAACACGTACTAGATAGACGGATCGAAGCGATTCCAATCGAGTTCGAGAGTAATTAAAATCGAGTATGATCGGAGTTCGGTCGTAGTTCGTGAGAGAAAGAAAAAGAGAGAGAGAGAGAGAGAGTCCAGACGATCTCCATAATAATCGTTCTCGTATGCGATCGAGATCGAGCTTCTTCGCGTCATTCTCGAATACCGATCGCTCTTCGAGTATTCCAAGGAAAGTTCTTAATTATTCGCTGGAATTGCACGTACGCCGATTAAAAGCAAAGAGGAAAGGGAAGAGGAGAAACGCGAGTTTCTCCACGTTAGACGTTGGAGACGCTTTTGGCTAATGCCGCGAACGTTTCCGAATTAGTTTATAATCGGATTAGACGAAAATGTCGAGACGTGAAGAGAATTGTGGGTACACGTTATTATGACTCTACAATACTACTTTCAAATACAAATAATATTTATGAATGAATCCTATTAATTATTATACATAATAACTAGAATATGGGGGAAAGAGAGTTTCTGTCTCTCTTTTTCAATACATGTGTGATAATAAATAATTTTAAATTGAATAATTGAATAATTTTCAAAATACGAGGCTAATAAAATCTATCAAATTATATTGTTCGTAATTATAAAGAAAAATAACAATAAAACGTATGCCTCAAAGACCGCGTTGGCAAAAGAGAAAAAAAAGAAGAAGAAAGAAAGAAACCGGAAATAATCAAGTATGTACATCTCGCCGAGACGTTCGATCGTTTTTACTTCCCTTGGGAAAGGGGTAAGGAAAGTCGTCGTCTTTGTCGTCGATAAATAAGTACAGCCTTCGATAAATTAACCACCGTCGGTGAATTGCCTTTCTCCGGGAGACGATGTGTTTCTCTGAGTGAAAGAACGAGAGAAGTCTTCGAGACGGACCCTTTTTCTTTCTTTCTCTCTCTCTCCCTCTCTCTCTCTCTCTTTATTCTTCCTCTTCTCACTTTTACACCCTTTGCGATCGCACGCAATATTTATTAGGTGCGCGTAATCGAGCGTTCTAGCTCGCCAAACCGCACACCGGCTTCTCTCGTGGCTTCTCTTATATTGCGACGGAGCTGATTTGTGACAGCCACGTTTCTTCCGGAAGTAAAGAAAGAGGGAGAGAAAGATCGTAAAGGGTAGTTCGTATCGAGTCGAACACCCCCAGTTCTCTTAAATCAGAAGAGAAACTTTTCGGATATTTCACGAGCTCTTGCTAATCATTCCAAACACCCTCCTCCTCCTCTCTCTCTCTTTCTCTCTCGTTTCCCTTCCTCTTCAACCCTCTATTCCTCGGTCCACGAGATTGGAAGAACTTTCCGAAAGTTTTCAACGAAATGTAGGCGAACCTGTTCTCTCTCTCCCTCTCTCTGTCTTTCTTTTTCTTTTTCTCAATGGATGCTTCTTTTCTTTCCTAACGAAACGAGCCATTTCAAATGAAATATCACGAGTGTCCTTTTAAATCTCATTAAATAATACTTTCGACTCGAGTTATTGGAAATGTAAACAATTAATCGCCAATTAATATAATAAAAATTCTCTAAATTGAAATCTCTAAACAAATTATAATTATCAGCCTTTCGTTAACCCCTTGTTCGTATAATTCTTATAAAGAGAAAATAATTTCTTACCAAATAATTCGACGTCTTCTTCTTTCCCTTCGAGTCTGTCCATCTTTCTTTCTTTCTTCTACTCGTTCTCTCTCTCTCTCTCTCTCTCTCTCTCTCTCTCTCTCTCTATCTTTCTTACTTTCTCTAGTCTACAAGACCAAAGTCCTTCTTAATACACCTTTGAAAAAGTGCTGTCGTGAAAAATGAGGATCCTCGACGTGGGCCAGGGACCGCCATTTTCGAAATATCGAACTAGTCGAACATAAATTTTCCTACTCGTAGACATCATCCCCTTTTTGGTAGACTTTAATGCCCTCGGTAGAAGTTTAAGGATGATGTCAAAGGTCAAGAAGATCGTCGAAGATGAGTAGCAACGAGAACATGAAGAATATAACGTACTCGACCTATTATACCTTTTTCTTTCGTCTACTGTATTAAAAGGGAAAGACAGAGAGAGAGAGAGAGAAAGAGAGAGAAAGAGAGAGAAAGAGAGAGAGAGAGAGAGAGAGAGAGAGAGAGAGAGAGAGAGAGAGAGAGAGAGAGAGAGAGAGAGAGAGAGAGAGAGAGAGAGAGAGAGAGAGAGAGAGATGACTCCCTCCCCTTTATAATGGAAAAGAAAGAGGAATTCAAAAATAAGAGGGGAGAAAAGAGAGTGGGTGAAATTTACGTGTACTTACGAGAGAGAGAGAGAGAGAGAGAGAGAGAGAGAAACAGTAAAAAAGAAAGAGAAAAAAAAAGCAGGCAGAATTTAGTTAGCCACGCAGAAAAAGATCTGCGTTGGAAAAGTTAAGGGTATGCACTAAGTTATCTGTATATGTGTCTACGAGAGGGAGAGAGAGAAAAAGAAAAAGAGAGAAAGAGAGAGAAAGACAGAGGGAAAGAGAAAGAGGGGAAAAAAGGAAAAAAAGGGAGAGATCGATGGGGCGTGGAATGAAAGGGTATCCTCGTTACGAAAAAATGCTCGCCCTTTCCTCCAGAAATTTCGACGGCCCCACTGGGCTCTCCTTCAGGCTACTAATTATGCGTACGTCGATACGCGCTGTTTACTCACCGTAAAATGTGAAAGAGTGGGGTTGTAGAGAAAGAAAAAGAAAGAGCAAGAGAGAGAAAGAGAGAGAGAGAGAGAGAGAGAGAAAACACGCTGGGATTCGGTGTACTTTGAAGAACTCGAGCTTACCTGAAACAAGAGAAGGTTTACGTTAGTCGTCCGCCTTTATTCATTTATATTTGAACAATGTTAACGTCGCTACTAATTGAGAGTTCATTTTCAAGGAAATGCGACACCATGAGCAAAGATCATTGCATCAATTATCTCGTGAGAATTTATATATATATATATATTGAAAATATTTTCCAATTCTATAAGACCCATTTTCACTCCACTTATGTCACCATAAAATAAGTCTATTCCTTTACTTCTTATAGAATCACTTTGGATACACACACACACACACATATATATATATATATATATATGTATGTATGTATGTATGTATGTATGTATGTATGTATAGTTTATGAAGAAAACATCAATAAATTCCGAAGGAAAAATTATATACAATCGTTATAAAAATTCTTCGTGATAAAGAAAGAGTCGATATAAACGATGAGACACAGAAGAGAACGATAAAAATCGTCTAAGGTTTGAATACTCGGTGAAAGAGCACGGAAAAGCGATTTCCAGTAGCGACGACGATGTTCCCGATGGATAGTAAAATAAAAGAAAAAAGAAATGAATTAAACGAAGGACTCCGGGTGCTCGTGCCGTTTTACGGATCCTGCTAATGTCGAACAACGGAGAAAAAAGACGAACTGGAGTGGAAGGAGAAAGGGTGAGAAAAAAAGAGAGAGAGAGAGAGAGAGAGAGAGAGAAAGAAAAAGAAAGATGTAAGAATAAAAGAAAAGAAAGAGAAGGAAAAAGAAAAGAAAAGAGATAGAAAAAGAATCTATCGATTTAAAGGCTCGAAACGTTCACCCTAATACGTCTCCTTATCTTCGTTCCTTCGATTTCTCGTTCGAGCTCAAGCAAGTTCTCCCTTTTCGTCCTCGCAGGCAGATATGTAAGGGATTATTAGCTACCTTCTACTCTTCCAATCCCCTACAATGGAATATGATTTAATGTCGCTTCGTATTCAATGGTTCAGGATTGAACGTTTTACGTATACCCGAGCGAATCGCAATTATCTTCGTGAGAATAAAAAGGAGAGAGAGAGAGAGAGAGAGAGAGAAAGAGTGTGTTAGTGTGTGTGTGTGTGAGAGAGAGAGAGAGAGAGAGAAATCGAAGAAAGGTGAAGAAGAGATTGAGAATTAAAAATGAAGAAAAATGATCCATTAGCCCTTTTTATATTTCACGTAAACGTTCGACCGTAACACGATTTATGTATTCCCCTTATCAAAGTTTATTGCTAATGAAGAATATTGTTTTATTACTCGCCATTTCTTTCTTTTTCTTTCTCTTCCATTTTTTTCTTCACAGAATATAAAATCATCCAGTTAATTGATACGCTCGAAAGTTTTATATTATAATTAATGCGACGTTAATTTGAAGAATTCGTTTTAATTAGCGTTAGTTTATTATAATTTTGATAATAGAAGAAGAAACAATATTCAAGATTTAATAGTACGTATAACAATCTTTGTTCATAGATATATGTATATATACCTTTCGTGCGTTGTGTTTATACGATGAATACGAGAACCATTATAATAAGGTAAAGTCGATGTACCTTATACGTCTACGCTTTTGCTACCGTCGTCGTCATCGTCGTCGTCGTCTGTCTCGAGTTTTCTTAGTTGATAAGAACGTCTAACCGCGTTATACTATCTACAGATTTAATTAGATCAACGTCGAAATAGAAATAGTTACGGAAAAGCCGTTAAGTCATAGTTATTTCATCTTACCTACAGATGCACTTTCTAAAGAATTAATTTATTAGATGATCTTGCACGACAACAAAGACGATATAGATATGTTATGTTTCTTTGTGTGCGCGTTTAAATATAATATACATACATATATACATACATACATACATGCATACATATATACGTACATATATATACGTACATACCAAGGTAAAAGGTGGAAAACTTCTAATGGGATTTAATAATGAACAACACTTAATTATTACCGAATATATCTGAGAATTAATCAAATCAATTATAAAATTTTAGATCCGAAAAAAGATTGGGGAAAAATGAATGGATTATTTTTCTTTTATCTTTTTTACTTTACTTTTTCTTTTTCCTTCTTCTTTTTTCCTTTATGCATATTTTTCTCTCGAACATATAAAATTCGAAAAATAAAAATAAAGTTCGGAAATGAGATCAATCAAAGTCGGGAATTATATGACCGAGCATTGAGATTTAATCTCCATATTATTTCTTTCTTTTTCTTCTTTTTTTTTCTTTTTTTTTTTTTTTTCTTTTTTTTTGTTTTATTTCCCACGAGAGATAATAATTTCTCGGCGTGAGGTATCAGGTTACGCGTACTTACATAAAGTACACGTACATGCATCCTACACAACTTTTAACTGCACCTTTTCACGATGATTTTAGCGATTCCGAATAAAGCATCGTTTTCGAGTATCACAGGTGTCGGTGGTTATCGAGACTTTTCCCGTTAAAAGCGATATAGCCGGAAAATTAATTACCGTTCGCGTCGAAATCCGTCCCATTTTTCGCGAACGATCTATCTATCGCTCGACGATCTATCTATCGCTCGATCGATCGATCGATCGAATGTTCACAAAACAAAAGTATCTATCTATGTGTGTATATAGTAGCTAGCAACAAAACGTATATGCATCTCCAATGATTTTAGTTTCGATCGAGAATGAAAATTTCAATTATAATTTCAATCTGTTTTTTTACAATAATTTTCTTGATTAACTTCCACCGAACATCATCTTTCCCGATATATATCTATATTAATGAATAAATGTAAATGTCGAAAATGTAAAAATATTCACAAAAATTTATATGAATAATTTTTATGCAGAAGAGTACATGGAAGAGAAAGAAAAAACAGAAAGAAAAGAAAAGAAAAAAATTTATTTAAAAAAAATTACGGAAATATTCATGTATCGTAATAAATTGTAACAAAGTTGCAACGTGAGTTCGTCTACGAATATATACTAAATGTAAACTCGAAAGTTTGTATACTAAAATGTGTACTTTACGTTATATGATAATTGAAGAGGATTTATTGTTTTCACGAAATTTCCTATTGTCGAAAGTCGAAATGTATTTGGCATTGATTAAAGTTTCCTTTTTGGACTAAGATTATTCACCCGGTTGCATTTCGCTTACATTTACACTGTATTTGTACAGTTCGTATACATACACTTTTGCTACGTGCATCTCTTTAATTTTGCTTATTTCCAGAATCTATTCTTTCTTTCTTTCTTTCTTCATATCGCATAACGCTTATTCTTTATCTTACACCTTCAAATGTCTAACAATAGTGATATTTACACGTGATCGAACGAAACGTAAGATTATTATTATCCAAATATCCTCTCTCTCTCTCTCTCTCTCTCTCTTTTTTCTTAGATATTAAAAACATTTTATAGATATTAAATTACTCCAAATAATGAAAACTCTCATAATTATTAAAGATGTATTAATTCAATTGAAATATATTTTACCAATATAAATCATCCAAAATGAATCTTGATTTCAATGTTTATCTTCGATCATATTTTCCGAATGGCTCTTATGGATTATTACTTTATTATTATGAGAATACGACAATTTCGCCTCAAGCTTCCAGCATCTCGAACGTTGGACCGTCGTAGCGAAAGGGACGAAGGAGAACTAGTTAGCAGCGATGTTCGTCGTATAAACATAAACTCTAGTTAGACGGCAGAGTATAAGCTTTGGTTAAGCAACGAGTTAATCGTTTGTTTAGCCGTGCGCGTTCTATATTTAACGCTTTACCCTTGCGACGCGTCCTCCTTAGACAAACAACGCAGGGTAATCAAAACGCTCGGCGACTCCTTTCCTCACCCTACATCCTTTTCGTCCCTTTTTTTTCTCTTCGACGATCATACGATCCGTCGTTGTTCATAAGGATCCAGTCAATATTCACAAATGAATAATTAATATAAAAATTCCAATTAAATTTAACGTTATAAAAATGATGTTGAAAATCGATATATTGTGAGAATAAATAAAAAAATATTTTATCCAATAGCGTTTTTCCCTTTTGCATTTCGAATTTATCGTTAAACGAGAGAATCGATGAACGATTGGACCAATAAAGGAGAGAGAAAGAGAGAGAGAGAGAGGGAGAGAAAGATAGGGAGAGGTGAAGAGATTATCGGGTGTTAATGCGATGCTACACTATTTTAGGTGAAGCTTTACGAGAGAGAGAGAGAGAGAGAGATATAACAGCAACGAGTACGAGGCCGAAGTGATTATCGACATTAGCGCGACAGCAAAAGGGAACGACGAGAGGGAAGCAGCGTACAGCCTGTAACTGTGGTGTCCCTAATTAGCCAGTTCGATCGAAAAAAGCGAGTTGTTAACGCGCTTGGACGAAAAAAAGGGACATTCTGTTTTTTTCTTTTTTTTTCTCTTTTCGTGTCTCGTCCATCGATTAAACTGATTTTTCAAATGTCACCAAATTACGTGTCTCCAATTATGTATCATATTTTCCCTTTAAAATTCTAAACCAGTAAGTACATCCAATTCATATCATCCGACCACCCCTCTCAAAATACAAACTTATAATAGTTATTTATTTTATTAAATATTCATTTCTCCTTTATTAATAGTGTGAATCAAGACGAATATAAAAAGAAAAATGCTATAAGTTAAAGTAATAATCGGGTTTTGAAACTCAAACAATGGTGAACTAGAATATTGTTCTAATAACGGTTTCTGTTTGATCAGAAATACGACCGATGGAGATTATAGTCTAAACTTTGATAAAGTTCGTTGTTTGCCGTCTATTTCGAGTTCTAAATCGAAAGGTTATATAGTTCTCTTCAATCGTTCTTGCATGTCTTGTCTTTTCTTTTTCTTTTGTTTTTTTTTTCCTTTTTTTGCGTGAAGAACTCACCTACTTTGAAATTAACAAAGGAATCGAGACTCAGTCTTCATAATTTTCAAGAATTACGTCTATCAGGAAGAAACTTATCAGGGACAAACGATCAAAGGGACTCGAAAGGATACGAGTGGTGCTTCTCGTTGATTCGAAAATCGAGGCACGATTTCCTTGACGTTAACGCGAGTTAATTACCTACCGGGCGTGACGTAAAATAATGTTGTTCTTCGATCAAGCTGAGTAAGCAAGTGCGAAACTGTATTTTCAAGAACAACTTAGAAAGAGAGAGAGAGAGAGAGAGTCTACCTTGATGCAACTTTCAGATCAAAACTCGAAGAGATTTCTGTTAAATCCAAGTTTCTCAATGTAGGTCGAATGTCACAGTCGTAGTTGCTTCTAAGCAGCTAGTAAGATTATGTGCCTGTGTGTGTGTGTATCTATACAAGTGAGAGAGAGAGAGAGAGAAAGAGTATCTGTTAGAATACACGTAACACTGGTAGGTAGTCTGCGAGCCATCGTATGAACTAGATTCGAAAGCATAATACGTATATATCGTCTACTATCGGTTCATTCCAAGCTATCGGTTTCCGTACCATACTGTATATAAGATAGAGTGTGAGAGTCCATCCCCTCATAAATATCACGTTAAACACGTCTCGATTTACTGTCCAATAACGCTTGAATATCGGCGTCTGCTCGTAGCTTCTCTCGATAGTTTCCTCTGGTAAAGTCCGTCCTCTCCCTCTCTCCTTACACATCCTTCCGTTCTCCCATTCGATTTTATGGATCACCATGAGAATGATCTGACGTTTAAAATCATTTAATCATTTTAAAACGATTCGTTGTTATTTAATTTTCTAAAACGTTATTAAATCGTAATACGTATACATTGATAGATAGATAGATCTTAAAAATATCTTTATATCTAGTCAATCTCTAAGATCTATTTTAAATATCACGAAGTCAGTATTTTTGAATAATGCGAGTTTGATAGTGTTCTTGGTCGATCGTAGAAGAGGGAGGACTCCTTTCGGAATGGCTGACGTAAGAATTTCTTGAGATTTCTTACTCTCTTCTTGGTGAGAAGAAAAAAATGTAATTTATCATAGTTAGGGAAGAAAAGAGAGAGGGAGAGAGGGAGAGAGAGAGAGAGAGACAGAGAGAAAGAAGAATATAAAACAACTTGGAATATTTTAAAACATATATCAATCCGTTCCAATGGCAAACTTTATAATCCGTTTTATTAATAATCGATTATTCCTGTCGATATGTAATCGGGTCCTTTCTTTTTTAAACTCGTCGGGAAGTCGTTTGTAATTCTTTCTTTTTCAAGATCTTTTTTTTCCATTTCTGTTTCTATCAACTACTACTCGAACACGTGCTACGACATGGAAATGTTTTGCCCTGTTCGTTGAATGTACCAACAAAATATACATACGTAAATATATGTATATTGTATATAGTAGCTGCATAAAGAGTTGTATATGTGAGAGTTGCGTCTAGAGAGACGAAAATAGAAGGGGTAAAAAAAAAAACTGAATGAGAGACACAGGGAGGTATAGTCTTCGAGCGTGCCGGATATTATCCGTGCGAGTCTGACAGGCATTGATGTTGCTTTCTGGACCACCTAAGCGAGAGATGTTCGGTACAACAAAAAACCAAAGCCTGTCAAGGATAGACATTCTACAGTTTTTTTCCTCTTTTTTCCCCCCTTTTACTACTACTTCTTTTCAACATCTGAAGAATCTAAATGGCTTTCCTCGTATATCTACTTTCTTAGAACCTCAAATAAAAAAAGATAATAAAAAAAAGAAAAAAAAGAAAAACAAAATAACAAAAAGGATCTTTTCTTTAATTTAATTAAAAATAAGTTTAAGCACTTAAGGAAATGCGATCAATTAATTTCGATTTTTATAAATCGAATATTAATGAAGATTCGACATGAACTACGATTGCAAATATTTACAAATACAAAAAGAACAAAAAAAGGGAGAAAAGAAAACAAAAGAAAACGGAGAAACAAAACGAAAAATAAATAAAGATCGTTCAAATCGATAGATCAAGATTATTGATCTATGAGGAACAAATCGTAGAACGAGAGAGAGAGAGAGAGAGAGAGAGAGAGAAAGTGCATCGACGCAGAGCATCAGCGTAACATCAGGCCGTTTAATGGTCGCGCCGGCTATAAATTATGGTCCCGGCCAGTGGAGAGAACGGTCTCTTTGGATCTCTAACTACCGCAAATAAACCCATGTGACGCATCCTTTCGACGATGGGACGGAGAAGAGAGACGAGGGGGAGAAAGAGACGAGAGAGAGAGAGAGAAAACGAACGAACGAACGGCCAAGTAAATAAGACATCAAACAATTTAGACCGGCTGAATTGCTCGCGGACAGTCGTCAACAAGCGGCCGCACGAGCTGCCGCAACAAGCTTGACGAGCTTACAGTGGAAAGTGAACGTCAATGATCGCTTGTGATGGACAACGAAGAGGATCGTGAAAGTGAATTAGAGAAAGAGAAATAGAAAGAAAAAGAGAGAGAGAGAGAGAGAGAGAGTGAGAGAAATAACAAGTTCATTACAAGAGAATAATATTCGATAAGATTTTCTCACAAATTATCGGAGAAAGGTATTTTTACTTAGAAATGAAAGAAAAAAATGATTAAGAAAGTGGGAAATTTCTTTTTAGAATATTCCAAAACTTTTGCCATTCAAACAAAAAGATATATATATAGTAGTCCTAATCCGACTTTCCAAGGATCCAAAGAACCACCTCCGTTGTCCGTGTTTTCCAAGAAGGCAACAACTTCATTAGGCCGATCCTCTCTCCGCCCGTTTCGACTCTATCGCGCCTTCCTCATGAATATGGATCCCCATGACGCGTGTGTTTCTCTATACCATCAAATATATACACGTATATATATATATATATATATATATATATATATATATATATATATGTATCTCGGTATGTAATACCGAGTCTGCGTAGATCGTACTGAATCGGGAGTGGATCCTTCGAAGCGAGGATAAGGCATGCGTAATTCGAGGAAGACGAACGGGGACTTTTGGCTTGGAAGCAAGGACAGGGCTTAAGACACCTGGATTTCCATTGTCTAACCTTGTCCTTCCGATTAAAGACAAAGTGAATGTATGTATGAGAGACAGAGAGAGGGGGGAGAACCTTGATTACGTCCGGTGTATTTATTGTATCGATTACATCCTCGAAGTTCATTGGAAAACAATGAAGGATCTTCATTTTGAAATCGAAAGCTTCATTGTTTCTCAATGAGAATGATATTGTGACAAATATATGAATCAATATTTTCTACATTGATAAAAATATTTTTTTGAAAGAGCAAAGGATTATCACTTTTTTTTTACTTTTTTTTTTATTTTTTTTTTATTTATTTTTTTTCTTTTTTTACGTAATCGTAAAAACGTTTCAAGAAGATTCGATCAGCCTCAAGTATCCCTTTTTGCCTCCCTTCAAATCCATCTGTCCTAGTTCTCGAACTTCCTTCATCTTTTCTCGCTCGTCGAATAACTCGAGTAGTTCGTTCGTTTTCTAACGGAATATAAGGATTATAAAATGGAAGGGAATCTCTTAACGGAAGGGACATATCAAAGAAAAGATATATAACGGAACGAACGAAGATTTTGTCATTTTTTATTATTATTATTATTATTATTATTATTATTATTATTATTATTATTTTCTTTCTTTTCTTTTTTTTTTTAACTTTTAACTTCCGCAACTACGGGTTCTCATTTTTTCCCCCATCGGAAAAATACATTTTTAACGGACGTTACGAATTCGGTACATGCAAAATGGATGAAAGTGCGGCGGTGACCTTTTTACAAAATTTTTAAAAATTCATATTTTTCTTTTTTTGTTGTTGCTTTTTTTTTTTTTAAGCGAATCATTTATTAGATTGTTAAAACATACGACCGCAAGAATTCGTGAAACGGAATTGGACCGATCGTACGTACGAACGAACGAACGAACGAATCACGATGTCCACCAACAAGAATTTGTATAAACGTTAGTAGACACGAACGAAACTCGCTTCGAACTTCTACGAATTTACGTTCTCGAGATTTCGCGGACCACTACGTTTGAAACCATAAATCGTAGGATTTATGTACTAAGCGACGTAAGCCACGATAAAATGATATTCCCCAGAGGAAACGTGAACACGCTCCGTTTGGTCACGTACATTACATCACTGTCCATGGACTAATATTCGCGGTTAAAATAGATCTCGATTTCTTTGAATTTTATTACGATCGAATCGATTAGAAATACGACGAATTTAATACGATCCATTGATTCTCTATTAAATTTATTTGATAATAATTTCATCAGATTATTGATAAGATTTAAAAACGGAATATTGGTTCTTTTTTGATTATATTAATTATAGTTCCATCTTTCATGAAGGCTAATAAATCGATTAATAATTACTCCATATTAAATTTACTAAACAATATTGGGATATATATTTTTTACACACACACACACACACACACATATATATATATATACTACAATGAAAGCATTCAGTAAATTTCGAGATCGTAATTTGATTCGTCGTTCTCTCTCTCTCTCTCTCTCTCTCGGGAGAGCTTTTACAAAATTCTTTTGGAAAGTCTCGTAGCTAATCGTAGTTCGATCCATTCGCTTCACCGGTAATGGAGTACCGTCAGTGGATGCGAAGATAAGAATGCTCGGTAAGGACCCAGGAGCAAAATCTATCACGATCGGTCCGACAGCTTTCGATTGACCTACATTTCAAAAAACGAAAAGAAGACCCCGAGATAGGTAAAACGCGTTACGAACACCAGCTGTTCCACGGAGACGAAAGTTGTTTGCTTCGACTAAACGAAAAACACGTGCAAATATTATGTATTCCGATGTTTTGGCAGCCAGGAAACGAACGACTCGAATATATCTCGCACGAACGAAGAATATAAAAAATATACGGATTTCCTATCCTTCAATGTATTTCCTTATTTCTTTACCTTTTTACCGTAGGTTCTTTTAAAGTCTCTTCGAAAGGAATTTCCTTCTTTTTTCTTCAAATATTCTCGAAAATGTCGGAGTTATTGAAAATTTTAAATGAATAATAATGTCAAAATGTACACGGATAGTTTTGTTTTTAATAAATTTATAATCTATTCTTTTCGATATATATATATATACACCCATACACATGCATACATATAAGTACACATATAAAATTTATAGAAAATAATTCTTCTCTCTCTCTCTCTCTCTCTCTCTCTCTCTGAGATGTAGAACTCTCGAAGAGGATTAGATATCTACGTAAAAGGTAAATTCAATATTTATACGAAGACGTCGACGAGATGTAGGAATATAAAAATTTACCGAAATTCCCTCTTTTTACGTTTTTCCTTCTGGTATCCTTCTTTTCGCTCTGTCAAACGATTCTCAATGGCAAAAGCACTTTCTCGCTCTTTCCCTCTCTCTCTCTCTCTCTCTCTCTCCTTATTCTCCCTCGTCTTCTCGTCCTTCTCTCATTCGTTGTATTCCTACACTCGCGGTGAATATTTTTCATCGGCCGTGTCCCAAACGTATCAATATGTGACCCACATTTCCGTGTCTTGTCCAAGTTTTTCGGAATATCGGATTTTCCAACGTTTTTCAATATCCCCTTCGTAAGCGCGTTTTCCACCCCCTCTCTACTTCTCTTCCTTTTCCTCTTCCTCTTCCCCCCCCCCTCTCTCTCTCTCTCGCTCTATCTATTTCTTCCCTCACGAGAGAGGTCGGTATATTAAGAATGCATGCAGTATCGAGAAGCTGACGCTTTTGAAAAATGAAAACCTTCGAGCCCGACATTATTACTTGTATTTTACATTCTTACACGTTTTCCTACATAAATATATTTATGTAGATATGTATCTACATAAATGTAACCACTCACGTTTGTACATCTGACGTTATTGTTACAGTTTGTTTTCAAACCCTAGACGCTTAAAAACAAAAGTATTTTCTTTCGACGAAAAAAAAAAAAGAAAAAAAAAAGAAGAAAAGAGAGAGAGAGAGAGAGAGAGAGAGAGAGAGAGAAAAGGAAAAAGAAAAGAAAGAAAGAAGGAAGAAGAAGAAGAAAAGGAAAAAAAAGAAAATACAAATTCTTAGGACAAGTTCGTGTTGAGAGAAAATAAAGAGAAATCCCGCTCTCCTCCGACCATTTTCCCCTGTCCCACTCCTCTGCCTATCCCTCTCTTCGCCAACCCATTCTGAACTCGCGGCTTCGCTACAAAAGATGAAGGTCCTGGACTGCGAAAAAGTTTGAAAGAATCTTTCCTCGTAAGCATCCCGTAGGGCTTATCACAGGACATTCGCGTGATCTACGACGAGCCTGAGAGCTCCTTTCTTTTCTTCTTGGAGTTTTCATAGAAGGCAAACAGTCTCTCTTTCTCTCTCTCTCTCTCTCTCTCTAACTCTCTCTGCTTTCCTTCGATATGCCTACACGTCGGCTTAGAAAAGAAAAAGGAAAAGGAGAAGGAATAGAAGGAGAAGAAAAAGACGGAAGAAATAGAAGGGCAAAAGGATGTTAGACGAGGAAGAGCTTGGTGAAGTAAAAAAAAAAGAAAAAGAAGAGGAAGAAGAAAAAAGAACGAAAAAGATCTCGTCGTGCCGCGAGGAAGATACCACGAGACGACAAGTTATTAAAAGGTCTATGGGCCTATCTCGAGACGAAGGCACACTGTTATTTCTGGAAAAGTGGGAGGAGTTTATCTGGCCCTCTGCAGAGAACAGAGAATGAGAAAGAGAGAAGCTAGAGGACATCATCTCGGCGCCATCGAAGCACGCACGCACTTTATTGCAGTGTCACCAGAACGGAAAGATGCGATGGGGAGATGAGGAAGAGGAGGAGGAGAAGAAGAAGAAGAAGAAGGAGGAGGAGAAGGAGGAGGAGGAGGAGAAGGACGAGGTGGAAGACAGGAACATGACAGTATGCTCGACACTTTGGAATGTCTTTCTTTAAATGTATGTAATACTCGAAGCGTATCTTCTATTCTTTATAATACTCCTGTATTCCCTATTTTCTGTGTGTGTGTGAGAGAGAGAGAGAGAGATAGATTTCTTTTATTTTTTTTTATACATGACGAATTTTTTTAAAGTGTTCTGTTTCCTATTTTTCATTTTTGTTTTGTTTATAATATATGTGTATATTTATATACACATATTATTAATCATATTATAGCAGAAATTTATGCGACCATTTTTGTTTTTGTTTCGCCGCGCGTCTTCTACTTACACACAAATATTTACCGTCCGTTTAGATTTCCAGGAAACATCTTTACGAGCCGGTAACGGATGCTTCTTCACAGCAGGAAAAGACGACCGAGCCGGAAACTACTACCCATTGCGAGAGAGCGTGAGAAAATATTTTTCTTCGACACACCGCCGGTAGAACTCGTTTTCTTTCGTTACGTTTACAAACGACGTGCGTAATACTTTCAAAAGACGTAAATCGCGATTAGATTATTATGAAAAAATTGAATAGAAGAAGGGAAAAGGAGATCGAACTAAATAAAAACAAAAACAAAATAAAAAGTAAAAGTAAAAGGAAAAAACGAATGATGTTCTTCGTGTTCGAGTTACTCCATTGAAATTTTAAAAAGTAAAGAATAGAATTACAAAGGGTAAAATTTTCTTCGTTCCTTGGAAAGACTCGAAAAGCATGACGAGACGAAACGAAAGGAAACGAAACGAAACGAAACGAAACCGTGGAGGAGGTTAGCCAACCGCAACACGGAGAGAGAAAGACAGAGAGAAAGAGAAAGACAAAAGTTGAAACGATGAGCTTGCGTTGAAATTTTTGCGTTTTTGTGACACTCAGTGCAAAGGAAAAGAAAGAGAGAGAGAGAGAGAAAGAGAGAGAGAGAGAAAGAGAGAAAAGAATTTTAGTGGTCGGCCTGCACGACTCACTCGTGCGAATATTTCTCTTATACTTTCTTTGTGGCCACTGTACGTAGATACGTATACACAACGTTAAGTACGTCTATTTAATGGAATTTTAATGTTAGTTTTTAAAACGAGCAGAACGCTATCTCAAAGTAGTCCCTTCTCTATCTTTCTCTTACACTAAATTGTACTTGGCTCGTACAAGGGAGTCTCTTTATGAACTTTCTACATTTTTTCGGACGATGAGCTCTACCAAAAGTTTAGATATCTAATGCAAATGACCTAAATATTCTTTTAATCGTCGAATTGAAAGAAAACTCCTTCTCGAATGAGTTATAATGATTATAAAAAAAAATTGTTTCAATGGTTGACTAATGAAACGATTTATTAATTGTAACGTTAGAATGGACACAACTCTTCTTTGTAGAGAAAAGAAACGTTCTACTACCATTGATAACACTCGAATCTTGTCCGATTGACTTTTGCCGTAATTAAAAGTTTCAAGAACAGGACATAAAAGGAGGAAACGTAAGCTTAAAAGCATCCAAGTGAAAAGAACGAAATGGAATCGTTCGAGTGGTCCATTAGAATCTGAAAAGCCGACGCAGCATCCAGCAGAAAGTTTGGACCCGATACAAGATTCGCGCCCGTTTCTCCGCGCGTTCCGATTTAATATCGCGGAATGGCGAGTGCATTAATTAAACGATAGCAACGGAGTTAAGTGCCGAATCGGATTGGTTAAATAGCGCGTTGAAAATTTAATTAAACGCCACATTACGCCGACCGAAAATGTTAAAGCTTTGTAGCGCGTCTGTCATTGCACGGAAAGGTAAAGGAAAATGAAAAGAACTAACGAAAGGTTGTAAAAGAAACAGAGAAAAAAAGACGAGACATACACACAGAGAGAGAGAGAGAGAGAGAGAGAGAGAGAGAGAGAGAGAGAGAGAGAGAGAGAGAGAGAGAGAGAGAGAAATAGAGACAGATCAAAAGAGAAAAAGATAAAGAAATGTTAAATATTCAATATTCGTTGATTTGAAACCAATGAATTTATCGTAAAAGTTCATCACGTAAATTAAATCGTTGAAAGAATCCCTCAATTGAAGTTTCTTTTAGCTTTTAATCGTAACCTCAAATGTCCTCCATCTTGAATTCTCTTTCTATTTATCTTTTTCTCTCTCTTTCTCTCTCACTCTCTCTCCCTCTCTCTCTCGCTCGCTCTCTCCTTCTCGTTGCCATCGCGACGACGAAGATCCTCACACGAAGGTGTTTTCAAAAAATAGAAAACAATTCGATTAATCCCAGACAAGCGTAACGGCATCGATAACAGGAAGGACTTACGATTTGGCCTTGAGTAGATGAGATTATCGAAGTTAGAGGTAAATCGATTAAAACGGGAAGCAAGTAGAAAACTTGAAAGAGAGAAAGAGAGAGAGAGAGAGAGAGAGAGAGTCGATCGTCAAAATAATCAAATCACTTGAGCACTTATTGGGTTTCGATAATGACCAACGTAGAAGAGAGGAAAGTTATTTCCCCCGATCTTATTGAACTAAGATCGAGAATTTAAAAAAGAGTCACTACTTCTCTTCGAAATCTCAAGAAAAGAATTTTATCGTAGAAAAAAATAAAAAAAGAAAAAAAAAGGAAAAAAAAAAGAAACGAAAAGGAGAGAGAAGAAAATCTTTCTTAACAATTCACTTACTTTCGAGAAAATCTTATTCCACACTAATGGAACGGCAACATTTTAACGACGAGGAAAAAGTAAAATTTTCGCTCGTCGAAAGCTACCTCTCATCCTCGAGATTATTTTTTCTACATCGTCCTTCAAAGTGGGGGAGAAACATATCTATATATATTTACACATACACACATATATAAAGTGAGAGAGAGAGAGAGAGAGAGAGAGAAAAAGAAAGAGAAAGTATCGAGAGAGAGAGAGAGAGAGAGAGAGAGAGAGGGAAAAAGGGGAGAAAAGGAGGGGCGGGAAAGAAGAACGATTTTCCTAGATTTTTCGAAAGATATCTTAACTTCCGCTCCACCTACGCATGTCGACACGTCGCAAAACTTTTAATAGAGTTCGAAGCGAGCCAGCAGTCAGGTGAGATAAGAGCTGAAAGTAGGAAGGAACGAGAGTAAAAAAGAAAGAATAGTAAACTTGCTTTGACGATGATATTAAATACGAAAAACTTGTGCAAAATTTTAAACGCTTCCACTCGATATCTACACATACACATCCAAGTAACTACACACGTATATGCCCGTGAAAGAATTAAGCGTTAAGTTACTTTTAAAAGTCTTGATAGAGTATAATGAGAAAGATAACGAAACGATAATCGTACTTTGACGTTAGGAAAACTCACGAGATACCGACTGCCTTCGTCGAACTTGAAATTAACTATAAAATATTATCGCACGGGATATGGATGATCAATTTTTATAGTCGCTTGTAAAATATAAAAAGAAAAAAAAAAATCAATTAAACATTTATAGGAAAATCGTAAAATACTATCTCCCATCGATCAGATGCAGAATTAGATGTAGAATCTATTTACTTTTGAGCATGCGTCCGTAAATGAAAGGAATTAATTAACACGATCAAATACGAAATCTGAAATCTACCTTTCCTTTTCTCTCTCTCTCTCTCTCTCTTTAAAATTTCCCAAAATGACTTCTACGACGATATTCAAAGGAAAACTCCTACCTTCAATACAATGAATCTCTCATTAACATCCGACTCTAATAGAAACAAAAAAAAAAAAAAAACAGAAAAGAAAAAAACAGAGGATATCAACCGCTAATCCTGTGTTGCGAGAAATAATTTCCTTTTTTTTTCTTTCGTTTCTTTATATACATACATACATACATACATACATACATACATACATACATACATACATACATACATACATACATACATACATACATATCTACAACGACGTAACCGGTCGATCGTAGCCTGAGGATCTTCGGTAGTGAAGTGCGTGTGGCCTCGGGAAATGATTTGAAATTTAATTAAAACTGCTATTTACCCGCGGGATCAACGTGCTAAAAAAGATAGAAAGAGTGAGAAAGAGAAGAAGAGAAAGAGAGAAAGAGAAAGAGAGAGAGAGAGAGAGAGAGAGAGAGAGAGAGAGTAGGTTGAGCAAGAGGACGAAACGAGAGAAAATTTTTTTTCCCGGCGTCCAGGTAAAATGGTTCCATGATTACTGGTAAACAGCGCGGAAAATGTAATTATCTGCAAAGATTTCCAACCAACTCAGCCCCTCCCCTTCCTTCTCCTCTTCCTCCTACCCCACCCCTAACGCTAGCTACCCAGCTGCTTTCTCGTAATTCTCGTATACCTTTTTCTTTTTTTTTCTCTTTTTTTTTTTTTAGTTTCTTCGTCCTTGTTCTTCTACCATTTTCTTTCCATTTCTTCATTTATTCCTTTTCGTAAGAAATAAAACACCAAATTACCAGATTTAAGAAAAAGATTCTCTCTTTCTATCTCACTCTCTATCTCTATCTCTATTTTTATGTTTCCTTTTCGAAATGAGAAAGAAGAAATTTGCGATATTACGAGAAAGCATTTTCTTTTATCCTTTTTCAAGCAAGACTACAATATAGATTTACTAACGCACTTATTTTCCCTACGACAGGGTCGACGCGTGTAATCTCCTAAAGTGCATCCTCTTCACCTCCCCCTTCTTCTTTTTTTTTTTTTATCTTTTTTTTTCTACGTTCACAATGAACGGCGAGAAAAGTGGAAGCTTTTTCTCATTGCGTTCAATGTCATTGCGCGAGTACACGTTCTTTTCCCTCTTTGTTTGCCCATTTCTATCTTTCCACCTTTTTCTTTTTTTTCTTTCTTTCTTTCTTTTTTCCTTCTTCTTCTTTTTTTTTCTTTATTTATTTTAGATCCTAGAGAAAAGTTTCACGATAGAAAGGAAGATCGATCGATCGTACGGATTCTCTTTTCCATCCTGGTATTTTGTACAGAAAAGAAAAAAGAAAGAAAAAAAAAATAAATAAATAAATAAAAGATAAAGGAATAAAAGGAAAAAAAAGAAGAAAGAAAGAAAGAAATAAAGAGAGAAAAAAGGGAAACTAATTATTATGAATTAAAAAAAAAAAAAAGACTTATAAGAAAATACTTGAAGAGTTTTCGATTGAAAGCTTTTTCTAGTTGAAATTCTTCGTAAAAAATCGTTCGTCTTAGATGCTTAATGAGTTGAAATAAGATGAAATAATGAAGGGTGTAAAATATAAGTGGGTAAAAAAAAGGGAGAGAGAGAGAGAGAGAGGGAGAAATCGTTGAAGTTTTTCTTTTTCCTTCCGAGTTAACGTCAACATTTTCTTAAAAGAAATTCATGGAATTCTTGTCCATAACGAAAGAAAGAATATTCGCGGACGCGAAGTACCTCGCAAAATTCTCTAGCTCCCTTCGCGCGGCACGTCGCGACTGTTTTCTCGGAAGCCATGCAAAAGCAATAAAGAGCATGAGGAAAAGGAAGAGAGAGAGAGAGAGAAAGAGAAGAGAAAGAGAAAGAGAGAGAGAGAGAGAGAGACGGTAAAGCTCGTATCGCTACGAGCCGGCGTACTATTAAATACCGACTTCATGGCTCCTTACGACCGAAATTTATTTCCATCCTGGCCGCCGGCTGCAAGCCTGCTAATTATCCATTTGCCATTCGCCGTTCTCCGTGCAATACTTGAAGAAAAACGGAAGGGTAAAGAGAGAGAGAGAGAGAGAGAGAGAGAGAAATGGAGTCAGAATTTGAACAAATATTCTTAACGCGATCTTTGATTTTTCATTGCAAATTTTCTTACATACCTTCAAATACTTTTATACTTCAATAAAAATCTATCTCCAATTAAATTCTCACGTTTGTTCGAATAACTTGTTTAAAAATTTAATTATAAAATTCATGGAAAAAAGATTATAATATATATCCTAGGATATATATCTAAACGTTTATATAGATATTGAATGTTTTACAAAAAATTCTCTCGTCACGTATGATCTCTCGCGTTTATTAACGTTCTCTGTCGAACATGTTACTGTCCTCACTTGCACCATCCTCCCTTTACCCTTCCGTCACGGTAACTATAACTATACGTATAAAGCTGAGAATCGTGATTCGTGAACGACAAGGCACATCGTTGTCTTCCTCGTGTATAGTCTTAATACTTAATACTCGAGCTCGTTTCACGGCTCTCAGAGCAACGGCCGGTACGTTTACGAGGCCGCTTCGAAATAACTGCTTTTAC
This sequence comes from Vespa crabro, assembly GCF_910589235.1. Classification (NCBI taxonomy): domain Eukaryota; kingdom Metazoa; phylum Arthropoda; class Insecta; order Hymenoptera; family Vespidae; genus Vespa; species Vespa crabro. Next base: position 10,925,446 of record NC_060959.1, read on the forward strand.
CCTTCTCTCTCTCTCTCTCTCTCTCTCTCTCTCTCTCTCTCTCTCTCTCTCTCTCTATCTATCTATCCATCTATCTCTGTATCTCTCTTGGAAGAGCAGCGAGAGCGAGGTGTGTATCAGCTGTATGGGGTTGAAATCATTCCCACGAGTATCTTCGGGCAAGAAGATAATCAAGCGTTTCGAAATAAGAAAATAAGAGATAGAGAGATAGAGAGAGAGAGAGAGAGAGACAGAGAGAATATAATGTCATATATCGTATCGTATGTACAATATAGATTAGCACGTTCCGATTCTTCACTTACCTTTACATCATATTTCATGTAAAACAAAATCTGATTAGAGAGAATGTGAGAAAGAGAGAGAGAGAGAGAGAGAAAGAGGGTACGGTAGAGATCGATCATTTCGTTCCGTTGAATATTAAACGTTTCCGACGTATCTGTAACTATCATACGTAATCGACGTAATGAAAACTAATGGTCGAGAGATCGATTTTGATTACACCCTCATCGAATGGCAAACGTTTTCAAGGTATTATTCAGTTCTACAATGGACGTCTAATTCGGTTCATTTCCTGGTCACTTCTATACAAAATGATCGTTCTCACGCGATGGTTTCCTCGAACTCGATTCTCACACGTTGTTTCTAGTATGAACTTTCAAAGAAATATTCTTAGGATCACGTCAACTTTACCAAAGGGAAAAACGAAATATTCGTTTATTAATAATCGACATTCACCCGACAGCTGTTCATGATGAAATGCGTTCATAATTAGCTATGTTGTTATAACGTTTAATCTTCGCCAGATATCTCTAGGGACGGTGAGAGTGGAATAGAGAGATAGAAAGAAAGAGAGAAAGAAACGTATGTTAGATAGGAAGCACGCATGCAGAACTTTTACACGCACGGTTAACCGTACAACAGAACGACAGCTGCTCTCCGAAGAAACAAATTATAAAGGACTGTGGAGGTATCGATTTACTTCCGGCTTCTTATTTAGCATCTTAAAATTTCCTAAAATAATGTTATACTTGTAATTATTTCAAAGAAAATCGAATAAAATAGACTGATTGAATTTTTCTATTTTTCTATTGAAAAGAAAAAAAAAGAAAAAAAAAACAAATATATTGTTCGTCACTTCAAACCAGAGAAAATTAATCAAGAAATTTGCGAATGTTAAGAAGATAGAAACTGAAATTCGAAGAGCTTCATCTTAATCTATCGTCTCTGGAATTTCTCGAATATGTTCTCAGAAAATACACGCATGTGTGTATGAGTGTATGTGTGTAAGAGAGAGAGAGAGAAGGAGAGACGAGATTTCTATTCGGAAGAGAAAACTTTGGACGAGGCAGATTGGAGCTGCAAAGTGCAGTCGCAATTGCGAAGCCAGCACTGCTGCATTAGGCGACATACCGCAGAGGAAGATAGAGGAAGAAAGACTAGAGAGAGAGAGAGAGAGAGAGAGAGAGAGAGGGAGAGAGAGAGAATAGTATTACTCGACTAATCACTTTGTAACATGTTGGACGACTGGCTCGTTCGAGGTCGGTAGGAATGAAGAAGAAGAAGAAGCAGAAGAAGAAAGAAGAAAAAGAAGAAGAAGAAGAAAAAGAAGAAGAGAATTCAGAGATGGCGTTGTGAGATTGTAGAGGTGGAGGATGAGGAGATGGCTGTCTCCTGTGAGTGGGTCGAGGGTGCTGGAAAGAGGTGAGACGGGCCAACAAACGGTGCCAAGTGCCAACTTCTCTTGTTAGAGAACAATTAAGAAATGCAGTGCAGCGACTACTCGTCCTCTCTCTTTCTTTCTCTCCTCCTCTCCTTCTCTCTCTCTCTCTCTTTCTCTCTTTCTCTTTATCTTCATATCTATCCGCTACCCTTACCAACACCATCCCTATCACCATACCACTTTACCAACCTTTCGCGAGCGCAGAAAAGAGAAACTTCGAGTCTAACTCAAACAACGGGCAGCGTCCATGAGATCGGTAAAAATATCATTTGCTTGGATGTTCGACGATGAATTTTTTACCCCTTTTACCTTTTCTTTTTCCCTCGCGTAGACATGCAAATTTGTACGTCGAATTTTTGAAGAATACAAATGTATTATTTTCATAAATGTACTTATTGTTTCGATCATTATTCAGAAAAAGAAAAAAAAAAATAAGAGAAAAAAAGAAATAATATTTCGTCTAAACGAAATTTATCTCTTGATATTAATATTTTATATTTCAACCAATATAAAATATTAATTACATCGAAACATATGTAAAAAAAAAAAAATATATATATATATATATAATTTAAGCAGAATTTGCTAATTTAAACGTGACGATGAGAATGAATCGGATTCGAAAATTTGATTCGCCTTTTAGCTGAGAGTTTCGACATTAGTCTTTCCTTCTTCTTACGCTTACTACTCCTACCACTACTACACTACTACTACTACTACTACTACTACTAATACTACACTACTACTACTAGTGCTATCTACCTACCATGCTACTATTCCACTTGCACCCCTTTCTCCGCTAATTACTCCCAGACTCGAGTTCCAGTAACGACCTTCGCGACGATGATATATACGCTACCGGAAGTTTGCTCAAGTCAAAAAAGCTTGCGTGTCTTTATAAACGAACCTCTATCTCTTTCCCTCCCTCCCTCTTCCCCTCTCTCTCTTTCTTTCTCTCATTTAGATGCGTTAGTCAGACGAATTACAGTTTGAAGTTAGAACGACGATTGGATGGATTCGTTAATAAATTGCATGTCTTAATTAAAAAGTACCTCCTGTTTAAGTGTAGATTCACTTATAATTGGCTATTATCGTCGTACCATGAAATACATATTAACGTTGAGGTCATTGCTATAAGATATTAACGCGGAATCGATATTAATTAAATTTCAATGTTATTATTCTATAAGTATTAAATATGATTCAAGTTTTATGTTCGCTCGCTCGCTCACACACCCACACAAACATAAATTATATATTTACCAAATTAATATATCGTTATAGAAATGATAATGATCAAACTCATAATTGTACGAAACAGTGAAATTTCTGTTAAAAATTAATTTTTTCATTATACCGTATATGCGCATACCTTTCAAGAAATATCTAAAAATTTTCATCTACGAGATAAAGAAAAAAAAGACAGTTCAGTCATTTTAATCGTCAAGAATAATTTAAAAGAAGAAACAGAGAAATAAGAGACGGCCGACCCTAATCGAAAAGATAGAAATCTTTCTTAGAAATTTCGGCATCGTTGGGGTGGACAAAAACAGACTCCAAAAAAAAAAAAAGGGAAAAAAAAAGAAAGAGAGAAAAAAGGCATTATAATCGTTGCCACGGGAATAATAGTCTACAGGGCTGGTTAATGCTTCGTAATGGCAAACCAAAGGGGGAGTTGATATCACCCTCCGTAACGGGCTGTACCAACGTAACATGACCGCACGGTACCATCGGATCTCATACTACCCACCTTTCCTATAAGAACTTCGTGACGGAAACGCATTGTCTTTTTTTTGTTTTTCAACGATATTCTAAACTATTCGAGAAACGTCGAATACGTCGATAATACGAATTATTTCGGATTATTTCGTATCATAAAGAAATATCGAATATATATTCACAGGTTAACTTTTGACATGTAAATTGAATGAGAAACTAGTCTTTCATATTGAATTATCTCTTTCTCATTCTATTACATTACTTGTACACATTTACCGAGAAAGACGCATAATAGATAAACGTAGAAACACAAAACTCCATTGTCGATATTGATCCACCAACGAAATTTAAGCTGACAGTCGTTCATCCGTACGCAGTATATGGAATAAAAGCAGTTTCATTGGGAAACATCGTACGAAACGTAATGTCAACAAACACTCCTTCCCGCCCCCCTGCTGCTGCGTCGACACGAACGACGATCATATACGACTCCGAATGTCACGTGAAATAACAGAATAGAACACGCTTTTCTCTCTATCTCTCCATTCCTGGTGTCTACACTTGATCCCGACCACGAAAAGAGCTCGAACGTACACAAGTGAAAGTTTTCTCTATTTCTATCTTTCTCTCTCTTTCCTCCCCACTCTTTATTTTTAAAAATAGCTACAATCTAAAACACTGATCTAGACGATCAAAAATTCGTTAAAAAATATAACGATAAAATTAGCATTATTAAAAGGTTACATTACATAATATATTACGAAAAAGAAAGAAAAATATTCACAAAAAACACTCGATCGAATAAGATAGATATAAACGTGTCTCAATGTCGAGGCTGCGAGGTCTCGAATAGTTGCACGCGAGTTTATAGTTTAACCAACTAAAAAGGAGGTAGGGCCCTATACACGCGAGACGTCCAATGACGTACGAGTTTTTCCAAGTCCGAAACTACTCGCAAGATTCAAAACGACTCTCGCAACCTGACCCTCGACCTCGAGGATCGTAGTAATTGCGTGCGAATGCCGGGACGTCGGCACCTCGCTTGCTTTTTATTGCCGGTCGTTAGTATAATTAGCTCTCCTCTCGCGAGAAATGTTCGTTTGCGTTCGGCTCTCTTCGTAGATTCACGTTCTCATGGGCTACCGTTGAAAATTCGATTAAATCATCGTAAATTTAAAAGGATTTTAATAGCATGTATATGTGTGTTTCTCTCTGTGTGTATGTGTGTGTATGTGTGTGTGTGTTTGAAAAAACGAAATAATACTCGATCGACGCAAGGTGTTAATTACTCGTGGATTTGATTGGAATTCCTGAATACGGGAAATAAACTCAATCCGACTGTACTTTTTGATCGAACCACGTATAGTTCTATAAAACGGGGATAAAAGTGTCAAGAGAGAAACCATAAAAGCTATATAAGTCTTTCGAGAATCTAAAGGAGAAAAGATCGATATGTGCTATCACGAACGAAATGGTGTAACACTGAGAGAGAAACATATGTATGAGACGTGTCAAAAATAACTCCCTCCCCTACCCACACCATCCTGTCTGTTTCTTTTCCTTGGGGTTGGCGGCGATGGTATATACTTCTGTATCAAGAGAAGAAAAAAAAAACAACCCTTGGGTACCAAGGATTCTTACTGGCTCCCCCTAACACGTTGAAAATCTCGAAATACCCGAATTACCGGTCGCCAGAATGGTCGTTCGTGCAAGAACCGTGAACGGAGGAAAAGAGAAGAGAAAAGGCGAGAAAAGTAAAAGAGAAAAGAAGAAAGAGAGGAGGGTAGCTCCGGGGAACATGGTCGATGAGGTTCCTCGTAGGACGAATCGAAGCGAACGCGTCGATGTGAAAACGACGTCGTCTTCGAGTGCTGGAACGATGATCGAGAAAGAGATGGAAAAAGAAAAGTGAGAGAGAGAGAGAGAGAGAGAAAATTCTTCGTATCGGCGGAGGTGTTGATATCGCTCGTAACAATTTATTCGCTCGACCAACGACACGAGGGGGTGCATTTCTATCTCCATCTTTCTTTCTCTCTCTCTCTCTCTCTCTCTCTCTCTCTCTCTCTCTTTCCACGAGAATAAGAGACTCCTACCCGTCATCTCCTTTTTTCCCTTTCTTTTCAATATCGCTGCACGAGATAAAGCGAGATTCAATTTCCTTTCTCTCTCCTTCTTCCGGCATTTCGAACAGAAAGAAAGAAAGAGAGAGATCTGAAATTCCTGCGACGGGCAGATATCGTTTAGGATATACTGCGCTTTCTCCTCTCTTTCTCTCTTTCACGTTCTTCTATTTCTCTCTCTCTCTCTCTCTCTCTCTCTCTTCTTACATTCAGAGGTGTCGAAGGGGAAAGAGAGATAACTTCGAACACGTGGAAAGGTTTTCGAGGGTTCCACGAATCTTCCTCGAAGAAAAGCGACAAGGAGAGAGAACGATTAAGCAAGAAAGATTCCCTTCTCCTTCCCATCTCTGTTTGCACGATGAAGTATTCTGATAAGAAGAGGACCACCCAGACGGCGATAAACGTGCAGTGTTTATTGATAGAGACCAATTAGCCCTTTTACGGTTGATCGTTTTTTTCCACACCTCGATGATCACCCTAATCATTTTCGATTGACTGCAATATTTCAATTGATCTTATCGAAAGAAGAAAACAAATGAGAGAGAAAAAAAAAAGAAAAGAAAATTTGTTGGATTTAATCTAGCGAGTAAATAAATAAATGTCAAGAAGCAAAAAAACAAAAATTGAAAATATAATGGCGATGACGAAATTTATCCATCGCACTTATCCCGGTAACAGGAGTATATGCAAATGCAAACACGAAATTGGAATCTTCATTCCCGTCGAACGCTCGCATTCTTGTGCCTTGAAAGTTCGCGTTTCTTGTTTCGAAACGGGTTTCGAAACTCCCATCGTTACAAATCGTAACTAAAGCACTCGTGCAGTCAGTCCGAATGTATTTTCTCTCTCTCTCTCTCTCTCTCTCTCTCTCATTCATTCGATCTACATTCTACAGGATCTGTCTATATAAAGGATATACGTAAATGTATACACATGCATACCCACGCGCGCACACATACACACACATGACAGGTTCTCCGCGAAGTTGCATTCCAAGCCGTAGGGTAAGTTCCAATTGAATAGAAGGAATAGAGAAAGGGCGATGCAGGGGTGGTTCTCGCAACGTCTTGGCGAAGATCCACCCCCTACCCCTTTGCAGAGCTTGCGCCGGGAGCAGAGAATCTCGTTAAGCCGCATAAAAGAACTTAAAGCGTAGTTAAGGCACGCTCGAATCTTAGGAGCTCGTAACCATAAGGTGAGCAGAAGAAAGACAAAAAGAGAGAGAGAGAGAGAGAGAGAGAGAGAGAGAGAGAATGAGAAAGTGTAATACCCAGGGTAGTTTACAACACGACACAGGCAACGACTTTCATAAACCTAAGACTTAAGGTAGGATATTTTCCATAACCTCCACCATCCAAGATTTTCTTCTATCGGCCTGGATATTATGTCGTGCTGATTTTTTTCCCATTCTTCTTTCTCTTCCCCTTCCTCCTCCTCTCCTCCTTCTTCTTCGAGATGAAGATACTTTTGGCAAGTAAACTTTCACACGAGACAAATCATTTTTTAAAAGTACTCTCAAATGCACGCTACTACCTTCAATTTTCTTTTTTTTCTCTTCCCTTTTTCCTCTTTATCAAAACATATAATATGCGTCTGGCATTTGATAATTAAAAAGGAAAAAAAGAAAGAAAGAAAGAGAAAAAATGAAGTGCGAAAAAGAAAGAAGAAAAAAAAAAGAGAGAGAGAGAAAAAAAACGAAAAAAGAAAATCTCTCGCTAAAAAAAATTCCTCTCGCAACGTGTTATAATAATTTCAGAAATATACCCCTTTAACGCGTCTACGGGAATCCCCATATTATTATTTCCTGAGCGAGGTAAAGCTAAAGTCGAGAAAACAATCCCGTTGTGTTACGTTTATAGTGCCGCCATTACCAACGTTCTGATCCATTTTTTACTGTGGCTCGACGCTCGAAAAATTTCAAACCTCCCAACAAAAATGAGAGAGATAGATAGATAGAGATAGATAGATAGATAGAGAGAGAGAGAGGGGGGGGAGAGAGAAAGAGTACAACGACCGATGGAAGGGGAAATGTAGTTAGGGTGTGAGAATGAGAGGCACAAACCGCGATAGCGTGCGTTTCTAAACGTTTCGCAGACAAGGTAGACGACGCATTATATCCTCGTTATCCTTTTTATCGCGTATTCGGATAGCCGTGACTTCGAAATCGTTTTCTTTTTTTGTGTTCTCACCCTTCTGTCTCTCTCTCTGTCTCTTTTACTATTTCACCCTCTTTCATTTTTCCCTTCGCTTTTTTTCTACACGCGGACTAGCCACCAGGGCGCCTCTACTCAGGTTCTACATTTTTGCACGTCGAGTACAAAGTGTTTTTAGAGGGTATAAAGGGAAAGTGAGAGTGAGAGAGAAAGAGAAAGAGAGAGAGAAAGAGAGAGAGAGAGGGGAGGAAACACGCGAGGGAAAAACAAGAAAAAAAAAAGAAAGGAAAAAAGAGAAAGACGAAAGAGAAGGTAAAAGAGGTTTTCTCTCTTTTTCTCTCTTAAGGGGTGACCGTAATCCTGTCAGTGAAATATCCTTGCGTACCTTGCAAGTTGGATACATGTTTCCTCCTGCCTTTCTAACATTCTTTTCTTTCTCTTATTTTATCATTTTCCTTTTATCCTTTCTTCCTCTTTCTTTTATTTTGTATTTCTTTCTTTTTTTGTTTTCTTTGTCTGTGGGTTAAGGGTGGTCGTGAGTGGGTTGTGAGAGAGAAACTACAGAGGTAAAGTTATACATATTCCACGATTCGCAGTTTACGAGAAAAGCCAATAGTAACAAGTATTTTCTCTTTTTACTTTATTATCTCTCTCTCTCTCTCTCTCTCTCTCTCTCTCTCTCTCTCTCTCTCTCTCTCTCTCTCTCTCTCTCTCGTATCTTTAGGATGTCAATACAAAGTAGTCAGTCAGCTGGAAAGCTTCACGCGTTGAGAAATTTTATTTAAACGAATTTCCACGAGTGTGACTAAATAGCTTTGCCAAATGGATTCACGGCTGATGAATTTTTATTAACAGACTCATACTACGCTCATTCGTTTCTTCCGCGTTATCTTTCACTTTCTTTCGCTCCTCGTACTAATTTTTCCTCTTTCTATTTCCTTTTTCTTTTTTCTTTTTACTTAGCACCCTTATTGCCTTCTTTATTTTTTGCCTTCAATTTTATTCCTGATATAATCGAACAATCAGTTTTACTGGAATCTAACGCCTTCATTCATTTTACAAACAATACATTTTTATTCTTTTTATTTTTATTTTTCCAGAAAGAATAGCCTCCGAATGAAAATAATAGTATAACGAGAACACGACGAATACGATTAGTAGATGATCCGTAGATGGGATATCTATTAATAAAAAATATATACTTAGTCTTTTCGAAATAATTGTTGAAGGTAATCTGTATGCAGAGTGGATCCAATCTATCATGTTTTATACATACATACATACATACATACATACATACATAGATAGGTACATACGTACGCACGAACCGTACATACATATATTGTATACGTCGTTCCATTTTCAACATGGTTTTATAATTAATCAACGTCAATTTTTAATACACCAAGAAGAATGAGAGATCAACGATGATCGATGAATCGTATCGAACTGACTTGACCAATTTTTTGACGCTACTGGAAATATAATGGACGAGAACGATAGATCGTAAAAAATGAACGAGAGAGATACATTCCTTTGAAATATAATTACGTTTTCGACATATTACGAGATTGGCGGCGAGTTCGCCGTCGTTTAAACGATCGATATAAAATTAACTTATACGATCAAAGTCTTCGTATTTAAAATCAAACTGTTATATTATACGACGAGAACAATGATAAGTCTGACCACGTCATGTTAGTTAATTCTTCTTGATGATATACAAGGAAAGAAAGAAGGAAAATTATGAGAAGACAAAGTGGCAAGGAAGAAGAGGTAAAAGAGATAGATAGAAAGAGAGAGAGAGAGAGAGAGAGAGAGAGATACAGAAAGAAAGATAGAGAGAAGACGTTGGAAAACACGAGAAAAGTCGACACACTGCGTTCTCGAGCTTTTAATCTTGGAAATCTTTAAGACCGGCGGCGACCAAAGAGAAACTCTCGTCTAACTGCTTGCATCTCTCCCTCTTTCTCTTTCTCTCTCTTTCCAAGCCTTCCCATGCGTTTCTTCTCTTTCTCCCTCTCTCTCTCTCTCTCTCTTTCTCTTCGCCTTACTTGGCTACTTGCGCAAACATCATTCGCAGATTTCTAGGGACTGCAAAGAGAGTACTCACCCGAGCTTCTCGAGTTTACGGTTGAATTAAGGATTTACGTTGAGTAATCCGCCAGTTGAAGGCAGACCTTCTTGGTAAAAATAAAAAAGAGAAGAAGAGAAGAGAGAATAAGTTAGAAAACGAGGAGCGGAGGTAGTGCGCGACGGGACTAAAGAAAGAATAAGATTTTTGGTGCTGCATTTTCTGACAAAAAAAAACAAAATTGAAAAAAAAAAGAAGAAACAAAAAAGAAAAGAAAAAGAGATAGGATAAAGCAAAAGGAGAAAAACAAACTAAATAACAAAAATTAAATTATCGGAAAATTAATACCGACCATTTTATTCGTATTAATCAGATTATCTTTTATCCATTTTATTTTTATTTTTTCTCAATTTATCTAAAGAGAGAAAACAAAAACAAAACAAAAAAAAAAAGAACATGGAAACGTACAAAGTGTTCCAGCCCATAGAGAGTCGCGTCACCAACTGATAAATCAATCAGTTTCAATTATCTAAGTGCATAGGCGCTGTTGATTTTTCGAAACTATTTAGATTCGATTAGCAAGAAATGAATGTTACTGTATTTTTCATGTTTCGACGAGAATTTGATTTTCATCCAGCGCGTTATTCTCTCTCTCTCTCTCTCTCTCTCTCTCTCTCTCTCTCTCTCTCTCTTCGCTAAATTGTGAAAGTATAAGAAAAAGATTTTAACAAGCGAATCTTAAAAATCAAAAAAGGAGAGAAACGATCGTGCTAATCGCGAGCGACACTAGTACTAATCCTACGAATTTCGTTGAAACGATTCTAACGATAAAACGAAGCTGACTGAATAAATTACGCAACTATGTATTTACTTAGATACGTAAATATCTCGCTCGCAGAGAAAAGCTACGTCGCCACAGGGAATTTTGAACCGCAAATCTCAGCGAAAAGCAAATTGCATATACGAAATGCATACGTATTTTGTCGTTAATGTTTCTATCTCAAGTATTGAACATGGACGAAAGCTCTTTTCATTCAAAGGAATCTTTGATAAAGCATATTAAATAGATAAAAATAAATGACATTTATGAATTCGTTGATAATCGAAAAGGGTGATCCCGAAAGGCGGAAATCGACCATGATGATTTTCGAGCGTTCAACGTAATTGCACTACATTTATGTGTACGCACGCAAGCTACGGAACGCTACACGTCAAATGCGCGTGTAAATTGGATTAATGGATCGGTTTGAGAAGCGCGTCGAAATTAATATCCGTTCCGTTAGTTAGTAGAGATTCGATACCAGGAGCTTACAGATTCACGGTCCTATCGCACTGGCCTACCAGTCGAATTCGCAAGTGCAGATCAAATTAGTCCTTCCACATGCGGATATAGAGAAACACATGTGAATATGTGTTCCGTAATTCCCTGAACAACGTTTACAAATATTTGATCGATCGTAGATCTATTCGTTTTGTACTCTATCCCTAAAATTTCATCGTTGATACGAAATATATCGTGATCTTTTATACGACACGTACAATAATTTTTTTTCTCTTTATGAATCACATCGTAAAAAAATCAAGTGACAAAGAAACCTAACGATAGTATACTATTACGATTAGAATTTTCTTCGAACCACGACTCGACAGACAGACAGATAAAGAGAGAGAAAGAGACAGAGAGATATCCTTATCGAAGTTCGGCAAACAGCAACGATAATCTGAAAGCCTAGTATATCTTATCGGAATAAAGGAGGCAGTATGACAAAAGCGAAGAGAGACTTCACGAGTATTTACTCGTGAATATCAGAGTTTATACTACTTCGACAGTTTCGAAAATCGTTTTCAAAGACAACATAAAATATATATTTCGACTAAGACAAGATTGAATTTCTAATGTCAGATTCAATAACGTTAAATAAATTAAACCGAACGTACAATATATCATTCGTAACTATTATAGATCTCTTTCCATTTTTCTTTCTCTTTCTTTTTCCTTTCTCTTTCAATATCGTTATTTTCCAACCTTCGGAATTTTTGACAGCTCTTCGTTAACCGTATTTTAACGCAAAGACGCTGAGCTACCATACGCAGAACTGAATATATTCGAGCGGTCACTAAGTGCTTTTACGTGTACCTGCTTCAAATAGGATAATGATAACGTACGATATTATTTAATATTTCTCGTTTTTAGGCCACTTTAAGTTTAATCGTGACTAACGTTGATTTACGATAAGAATTTAAATTTAAATACATTCCCGTATCCTTTTTATAAATAAAATCGTGGTCATCGACCCTATGTATGTTACATTTTAAATAAGTTTACCTTTGCTCAAGCCGACTGTGATATGTAAAATGAAATATGGAGGAAAAAAAAAAAGAAAAAAGAAATAGTAAACGAAGAAAAAATAATACCTAGATGAAATCGAAATATCCAGTGATCGTTTGATGGCACTGATGACTAGAAACGTGCGAGAACGAAACCACGAATTTTGCAAGGGATATCGTATTCCTGTACTTCTGAAAGCATCCAGAGAGAGAGAGAGAGAGAGAGAGAGAGAGAGAGAGTGAGAGAAAGAGAGAGACAGGATACAGCCGTCGTCCATGAAATCCCTCCTCCTTTTGGTGCGTGTTTGGTCCTTGCAGCTACGGCGGAAGACGAAAGATAGAAAGAGAAAGAGAGAGAGTGAGAGTGAGACAGAAACTGGGAGGAGAATGGAACGGAAAGAGAAAGAGAAGGGACGGTGTTATATCGGAATGAGAGAGAGAGAGAGAGAGAGAGAGGGAGAGACATGCAGCGAGTCGAAGCAAGCGCGTATACTCGACTTCCACACGAGCAACCAACCAACCCACAGGAAAGCGACCGACCATAGCGAACAGCACAACCATACACCGACCGACCGACCATTCCACATTCCATTCGATGCTTCTCTCTCTACCCTGGCCACATAATGAAGTCAGTCCCGAGCGTTCTAAGCCCTGGTAATATCGCGTGGCAGCGAGAAAGAGGAAGAGAAAGAGAGTGAAACAGAGAGAGAGAGAGAGAGAAAGAGAGAGAGAGGGGGGAAGAGAAGGGAAGAACAGTACTCTCCCACTCTTTCGACGGTCCTTTGCCACCCCCCGAGATAATATTGGTGATATATGCTAACGGGCTTTCCTGTCCGGGGATACGTTTTTACCTTCTCTCTCTCTCTCTCTCTCTCTTTCTACGCGTGTATGTTATTTCCTGTCCTTCTCTTTCTTTTTTTTTCTATCTCTATCTTTCTCTCTTTTTCTCCACAGCTTAAACGATTTGCCGCCACGCTTTGAGGGTGGCTAGGGGTACTCCCAGGTCCACTATATATTTATCTATATATAAGTATACATATATATATATATATGTACACACGTAGGTATATATATATATATAGATATACTATATCTGTCTCATTCCCCCCTTAAGAAAAACGTCGGGGAAAGTTTAATCCCTCGTGGAATCGCCGCGAAAAGTGTTTTCGCACGTTGCGAAAATTCTACCGGTAAACTCCACCCCTATGACGGCCACTGGATTGACCAGGGAATAGAGAGTTCCGGATTTTCAAGGGGCTATTTCGCTTCGACAATATCGTCGAATTTAGTTGCTGGGTATTAATGCGAGGAAAAAAAAACTTTTAACGAGAGAAAATGAGAGGGGGGGAGGAAGAGAGAGAGAGAGAGAGAGAGAGAGAGCATTTTGTACTGCTAATTTAGAAATACTTATGATATAGAAGAATAAAAAAAAAATGTTGTACGCTATATAAAAGGATAATCGCGTGAATTGATAAATTTCAATTACGCTTACGAAGAAATTTGAAGCTTTACGTAGTACGTGATTTAATTGAAAAATTGCAGTAAGTACCACTTTCTCAAGATGAAACGTCGAGTTCATTTTTAGTATACGCTTCTAACGCTCAAACAGTCCTTTAACCGTGCTACAGGAGTTAAAAGCAAAGACGACATACAGTACGTAAAAGCTTTTCCATAAAATGATCTCACGTGCGAGTTTCCATAGACGATGAATAATAAAACTCATGGCATGAGAAGTTATCGGTAAAATTCTACAACACTTTCTAGTTTATTTCATATGTATATATATATATATATATATATATATATATATATATTCGTTTATGTATAAGCGATAATATTCTTTGATAATAAAAGTTATCAATGTATGATATAATTAAAAAAATTATATACAATATAATTTTGTCATTCGATTTGTTTGCGTAACGTACAATTAATACAATTACTATAGGTAATACTAAGATATATTTTCTTTATTCGATTGTTCGTATTTGTTTCTATCGCGTCTATCAATTTTTAATCCTAAAGCAATTAAATTTGATCCCTCTCTTTCTCATATTCCCTTCGAATTTGATCTTTCCCATATTCTCGTTTAAATTACTTGCGAGTTAATGCGAGCCAACCGATAATGTCTCTCAAGCTCGTTATCGAGCTCGAGCGCAATTTTTCATCCTGACAGAAAAGTAACGTGATCGTGACTTAATCTCAAGGGCCTGTTATATGCGCTAACGTAAGTAAATAAATACATAAGAGTAACGTACGCAAACGTATATCGCAATCTCTACGAACAGCGGCACTTTTACGTGAAGGAAGAAGACGTCAAAATGTACAACGATGTTCGTGTAAAATAAATCTCGAGCTATTGTATTCTCTTCCAGGTGAGCAAACTTATCCAACGAGAAAACTCAAACGATGAATTATTATAAAATCATTCTACGGTTAATACGGTATTAAAGTTTTACAGCATTGTTGTTTGTGAATATCTAAGTACGTCGAGGAAAAATTACAAATGGATTAAAAACATTTTTTGACTACTACTACGAGTTTTTAACGATTTTGTAGAAAACAAAATTTAAAGAATAAAATTTATAATAACACAGTAATTGTTTATCATCCATATCTCAATCTCGAAAATTAGATTGGATTCTATTGAAAATTTGTTACAAATTTTCTCGCATCTTTTTTTTTTTATATAACACGTATTTACGTAATGACATTTTTATCCATGCGAAGAGTATATAATACATTTACAAGATCTCATGATTAAACGATTCGATTTTGACATAATAACGTTGAGAAATTTGTATTATAAATAATTTCTCCGTAATGATAATTAAATCACATTAGTGGAGCAAGTCCGATAACGATTTTTAAAGATTAGAAAGTCATACGGCCGACGTGTGTACTCTTTCTTTATCTCTTTTCAAAGCTTCTACCCACGTCGATATTTATCTACCTTCTTCCGACATGAACTAATTTAATCATAAACTATGTATACAAAAAGAAAATCACAACTTTCTAATTCCGTTTTGATCACAGACTTGAAAACGTCAACCCTTCGCGTACACGTGTCCGTTCCGCGAGTTTTATAAAAAAAAGGCGAATAAAAAGAGGGGAGAAAAAAAAAGTATAACTTTTACCCTAAGCAAACTTCCAAAACACGCCCCCTCTCTCTTTCTCTCTTCTATCGACGATGAAAAAAAGAAAAAAATACTTCGTTTGCGAAGTTACTTTCAAGTTTGAGTTTGGTTTATGTCCCTTCGGTGAAATACGTCCGAAATAAAAATAGAAATAAAGCATGACGCATAATTCAAAAAAAAAACTATCAGATCATCAAGGCCTTTTCATTTTCAACAAAAATCGACCTTTATCCTATCCGCAAGAATGTATACTAAGGAAAAAAAAGAAAGAAAGAAAAAAAAAAAATTACAGGAAGGATCTATATACGTATTTACATCTGTATGTTGAGAAAAATAAATGTAATCAAACCTTTGTGATGCCTCAGGTGAGATCGACCACAGCAAGGTTGTTCGAAATAAGCATGTCCAGGATGAGCAGCAGCTAACAATCTGCTGGCCAAGCCGCTAGGCAGAAATTGTCCCAGGACAGCTGCTAAAACAGCTGCCCTCACCAGCAACGCCATCGTATCCGGTAACCTTCGTCTCTGCATTCTTCCAAATGAACTTTCACAGATTTTTCTATTTTCCCTCTTTTACTTCGTATATAGAAATTTTAAGTAATAAAATGTATCACTTGAAATCTTTTAGCACTCGAATTGATCGGAGAACAATTCTCTTTTTTTTCTTTTTTTTTTTTTTTTTTTTTTTTTTTTTTTTTTTTGACAAATTACAAAACTAAATGAAAAAGATCTCTCTTTCTCTCTCTCTCTCTTTCTCTCACCGATCCATTTAGAACGAATTCACGAGTATCCAAACGAGAAATAAACTTAAGCAAGATATCACTTTGTAGTTTGGAGATAAAGAATTAAATTTGAATGACACGCAATATCTCGGCATTCGCAATATAAAATGTTCTAACGAACACTAAACGAGTATATATTAAAAACACGCATGTCCGTCTATCATTCTCTTCTACGACCTCTGTTTCTCCTCTCTTTTTAGCTTCGAGGCACGGAATCTTTTACCAATGGCGCACAGGTATGTATGTATGTATGTATGTATGTATATATATATATATACATATATACACGATATATATATATATATATATATACGAGAGAAGAGAGAGAGATGAAAACTCAACCGCGTGCTCGTTTCGTATCCCCTCTTTCACTCTGTCTTCCTTTCTCTTGGACGCCTTCGGTACTGCCTCGGAGGACAAAGGAATTCTTCCTCCGCTTCTCTCCTTCCTTCCTTCTCTATCACTCTCTCTCTCTCTCTCTCTCTCTCTCTTACTCTTTTGGCTGATTCGATGTCTTTTCGTGTTTCTTCCTTGTAAAGCCACTTTCCTTTTATTGTCCTCGAGTTCTCCCAGAGGTAAGCATAAAAACAAAAATGGTTCACTGTCGCTCAAGTTTCTCTTAGAAACGACGATATTTTTATCTCTCTTTTCTATAAAAAAAAAAAAAAAACCTTTGAACGATCTTCGATGTACGCTCGTTCATTCGCATCATGTTCCCACCGATTACTTCCGTTTCCCGCCGATCCTCCTTGCCGCCATATTAAGCAACACAAATGCCGTGTTAAATGCCGTTCTTAAACTCGTCTAATATTTCTTTATATTCCTTATTTTTCCTCTTCACGTTCGTCGAATAATAACTTAGGAAATAGTACGGGCACAACTAAATATAACAAAGGGACGTAAAGTTTGTCGTCACATTGGTTCCATCGAAACACCACAAACTTTGTTCACCGTTAACGCGAATAAATCCTTTCGTTTACATAGCGAATATATTTTTAACTATGCCACGACATCATCGTACATATCATTTCTTTAATAATGAAATTATAAAGTACGCGTAATTAAGAAACGTTAGAAGAGAGTTATGGCGGGACAACGCGAAGTTGCTAAGAGGAGACGCAATAACAACCTCCCTCTTTGGAGGCCGCGGCACGACTGTTACCCTCGCACGAGCGTTGCCGCGTTCAGGTCCTCGGCCGCGCTCGGCTACCTTCGTCAAACTTCGACCGTTTTCGCACTCTCGTGCCGCCGAACCTTGCCGCCGTCGTCGCCGCAACTTTGCCGTTTCACGCGCCAAACTTACAACCTTATGAAAATAATCTTATTTTCGTTTCTTTTTTTTTTCCTTTTTTTTCCTTTTTTTTCCTTTTTTTCTGTTTTTCTTTCTTTCCCTTTTTTTCCTTTTTTCTTTTTTCTTGTTTTTTTTCTTTTTTTTCTTTACTTCCATCCACGAAGAAAAAGATAAATACATTATTTCATAGAGATCCTCCCTTTCATTCATTATTTTTTAATACATTATTTTATGCAATTCTCTTTCATATATTTCAGGAAATTACTTTAAAGTGTAAAATACATATTATGTATATCTTCGACGCGAGAATGAAAGATTATATTTATCCATTCATGATTACATTTAACCATTATTGTACCAATCGACGTACTTTACGTAATTTAAATTATTTTAGTTCGAAATCTATCGGATTGATGCTTTTAATCATGGATTGAATCGTTATTAACGAAAATTTAGATTCTCTCTAAATAGAGATAGTAATGGATAGCAGTACGAGTAAATTTTCTAGAAATAAAATAGCGTGAATAATCATGATCGGTTTATCCGGTGTTTGTTCGTTGAAACAAATTAAAATTTTATAAGCTCAGAGAAAGGTATTATTATGATAATTATCGTGAAATTCAAAGCGCATTAAAATCGGGTCATTTATCGGTTATTCGTCCATCGATATCATTTATAATATCGTAGCGACTTATTCAATAACATCGCTGGACTGAGCGTTACGTTTTCTCGAACAAAAATTTGTAAATCAGATGAAAAGAATAAATAAAAATTGTGAATGTACGAATCATGGCATATAAGAACCCCGTAAAAATTAATTCGTCAGTTCTCTGTACCGCTGGATTCAGGATGAAACCATTGAACATGAAACGCGACTACACAATCGATGACTCTAATGTGATGCAAACGAGAAACGAATAAATGTTCGGCATTTTTCGTTCCTCCAGTTGTAATTGCATTTGGCGGTATGTTTCTGTCGCTTAATGACAACCAGAATCGATGGCAACCGCAAAGTACCCGATAATCCGTTTATCCGTGTACGGCGCCAATGCCAGGGAACGTACCAAACGCTACGACCATGTTTCACCTTTTATCATGTAAGAGATTCACCATTACATGATGAACTCTACATACGAACAAAGATTCTTCATCGTTTCTTTTTCCTTCGACTGCACTGTGAAGAGATCATGCCACCTGTTGCATCGCACCACCATTGACTTCCGGTATCAAGTCTTGGACTTCCAATGGCGCGGAAGATGCAACATTTGGATCTTCGATCAAACTATTCTATTGATACTTCGCATTGCGAACAACAAAGTAACCTACAGCAAATGATTCGAAATAAAATAATAACGTACTCGATTCATTTTCCTGATAGTCCAGCTGTTATATTCTCACCATGATTTCTAATTAGAAAATCTATAAAAACCGTCGGACGTCAAAATTTTGGAAATTTATTTCCATTGAAAATGTTCAATTTGATTCTTTTAAGATAATTTCTGGAAAAGGGCAAACCTTCGAAGAAACGTTTGATCTGTATGTCGTACATAAAAAGTTTTCGATCACGCTAGCATTAAAATCTTATATAACGTAGATATAATGTTTTAATCAATCCAACAGATATTTACAAGAAAACAAAAATCATCAACAAAAGGATATTCCACGAAAGAATTTTCATCTAATGTAATAATATTCTCCTTGTCTCGAGAACTCGAAGAAATATTATTTAAGATTTAACCAATAGAACGAATGCATCGAGATTCGTCAACATAACTTTTTAGAAACGAAAAATAAATGGATCCAACTGCCCCTTAGTCTTTCTTATCGTCTACTGGGTGTCACGAGAAACGCCTAGAGGCGGCCACCTTCGACTCCCAAGAGAGAAGTGAGGAAGGAACATGAAGAAGAATAAAGAGAAAAAAGAAAAGGAAGAGAAAACCTTCGCGAAAGAATACGTAAGGAAGCTTGTGAGAAAAGAGAGAGAGAGAGAGAGAGAGAGAGAGAAAGAGAGAAGGATAAAGAGAAAGAAAGAAAGAGAGAGGGAGAGAGAATAGAGAAGGGTGGTATGAATAAGTCGATATGCTAATGCGAAAACCCCCAAAGTTAGCCGAGTCGAGTGACTAAAGAAAGTTGCGAGGCATCCTGGATGTTCGGTACAAAGTGTCCCTGGCTAACGCAAAAGGAAGAGAAAGGATAAGAAGAGGGAGAGGACGATTTTGTAGAAGAGGCAACGAAGCTCCTATCTCGCCATTATCACCCGGTACAAACCACTTCCTTTGTCGTCTTCTTCGTCTCTTTAGGTTCACCAAGCCTTAAGGAAGAGGAAAGAGAAGGAGAAGTGAAGGAGATGAAGGAGGAGGAGGAGGAGAAAGAGGAAAAGGATAGAAGAAGCCTCGGTTGGTGTACCGAAGGTAGACGAAAGGGAAGTCGTAAGAATTTTAGAACAAAGGAGAACGGGCCCGTTATAGAGGCAGCCATGCCTTCCTTCTTGGATTCTCCTCATCCTTGCTCAAGGTAGGATAAAACGAACGAGGTGAAGTAAGAAGAAGTAGAAGAAGAAAAAAAAAGAAGAAAAAGAAAGAAGAAGACAAGGAAAGAAGTGGAAAAGAAGAAAAAGAAGAAGAAAAAGTCCTGAGTATCCTCGAGCAGCTAGCAAATCCATCGACCGCCTATCCCATTTCATTTGAAATAGTTTAGAATTGCATGAGCCTCTTTTCTGTGTTCTCCGACGTGACCTGAGGACGAAGCTTCTTACGAGAAACGCGTGCGAATTTTCTCTCTCTCTCTCTCTCTCTCTCTCTTTCTATTTTTCTATCTCTTTCTCACACTCTTTTTCTCTCTCTCTCCCCCCCCCCTTCTCTTTTTCTCGCGTTTCTGAAGAAAACTCACATGGACGAGTGCAAATAGCCGGAAAAAGCGTGGAATGATTCTCGGCTGGGAAGAGACGTTTAACGCTTGAAATATAAGACGACGAACGGGATGAGGGGTGTGAGGTAAAAGGGTGATACTACGAGAAAGAGAAACCCGCGAATGGCAAAAGGTTGATATCTCTCGGAGGTGTGTGTAAGAAAGCAAAGGACTCTCTCTTTCTCTCTCTTTCTCTCTCTTTCTCTCTGTCTTTCTCTCTTTCTCTTTCTCACACACCTTCTTCTTCTCTCCTCTGGAAGCGACGTTTCGAAGGATATAAATTCTCGAGAGACGTTAAGACAAAATCCTTTTGCTTCTTTTCCTCTTTTCTTCTATTTCTGTTCTTTTTTCTTCTCCTGTTTCTTTTTCTTTCTTCTTTCTTTCTTTCTTTTTTCTTTTTTCTTTTTTCTTTTTTTTTTGATGTTGCCATTCTTGTTCTAACACTAAGTCCGGAATGTGCGCTGACCTGCTTTTTGTCCGACTAAGTTTCTTTTATATTTCAAACAAGATTTCAGTCTCTTGTAACGGAATGCGAATTAATCGTATTAATCAGAGATTTTGTAACAATGGAAAATAAAAGACGAAGGGATATAGGATTGATCCTTTTTTTGTTTCGTTTCTTTCTTCATTTCTTTTTCTTTCTTCTCTTTTCTTTTCTTTTTTTATTTTTAAACATCGAATAAATTTTTTAATATCAAAAGCGCGTCTTTTTATAAAGTTCGTCAAAAATCGATGAACGTGTCCGTACTTTCACGCATTTTCCATGGAAAGAAGAAGAAGAAGAAGAAGAAGAAGAAGAGAAGAAGAAGAAGAAGAAGATGGAAGAGAAAGGAGAAAGCTTGATCCTTCGTTAGCTCCGCTTGAATGGAGGCAAACGTCTGGGCTGTCATAAAAAGCGAACGATGAGAAGGCTTTCGCGGGATATTAAATATTCAGGAACGTCAAATCGAGTCCACATTATCCTCTTATTCCGCGGAAGGTACTTCGCCGAGATTCTCTTCTCTTCTTTTATTTTCTCTTCTTTTCTTCTCTCTCTTTCTCTCTCTTTCTCTCTTTTTTTTATATGCGCACTCGCACAACCTCTGAAGCCGCGAAGCTTTCCAAAGTACGCTTCGTTGCTTCGATGGTGCTATTTGGTTTTTTGAGGATACTCTTTCATCTTTCTCTCTCTCTCTTTTTCTCTCTCTATCTATCTGTTCCTCCCTCTTTCCTCTTTCACACCTTTTTTCGTACAAACGAATGAAAAATATTTGTCGTCCCCCGAAGATCAACAACATCCTGCGGCAGAACTGCGAACGAAATTCCTTTCGTGTTTTCCGATTTAGTAGTTTCCCTTTCCCATCGCTTAGAAATATATTTCTATATTTGAAGCTGCGATTCGGGAAACATTTTGAAATCCTTTTAACACGCTTCAAGTGTTAAATGTAGTCGGTTGATCAAAGAGAGAGAGAGAGAGAGAGAGAGAGGAAAAATAAAAAGAAATTATGTAAAATGGAAAATATTAAATTTTGACGAAGTTTCATTTTTTAACAATTTTTTTTCGAATTCACTTCTCCTAATTATTCTCAAAAAATGCAATAGTATTGTAATTATTTTTTATTGAATCGTACGTAATATCTAACAGCCTCTTGTAATTATTCGTGCGAAACGAATGATATACCCAAGCATTGAGATCGACAGTGATCGCCATTGTTGAAGTACACCTGGATTCAGGAATATTTTTCGAAAGGAATTTTCGAGCATCGCAACAACGTCTCGCTTTTCGAGGATTTTCTATCCTCTAATCCTCCCTTTCTCGTACCTCTTGTTACTCTCCCTCTTTTTCTCGCACACACGAAAGAAAAAATACGTACGTCTACCAAAAAAAAAATATTCCATTCGCCCGACGAAACCTCGAAGAAAAAAAGAAAATAAGAAAAGAAAGAAAGAGAAGAAAAAGAGGAGGAAGAAGAAGAAGAAGAAAAGAGAAACGAGACTGCGTACGTGAAAAGAGTATTATCTTCCTACACAAAGGAAGTGAAGCACCGAATCGTAGCGATTTACCAACATTCTTAACAAGCCCTTCCAAAAGAATCTTAGAATTTTCCTGTTCGGTTTACGAGCCACTGGAGAAAAGACGACAGCTCGTTAAGAAGGAATTTAATTTAACGATCACAGTAAACTCAAGCATAATGACGATGTATAACGAGCGATACAAAAATAAATTATCGAGTGTTCTCGTTGATATAGATGTTTAATGAATGTAGTTAGATCCTAAGTCATGCGTGCGTACATGCCAAGAGGGACATAAACGTAACCGAATAGAAGTAGAAGATCAGAGATCGAAGAGAATATCTTGAACAATACCACGAAGAGTTTAGATGGTGCTCTTTTGGAGATGCTCGCATTCCGATCTAATCTACGAAATACTTTGCCGTTAGTTGAGGCGTCTTTGAGAGGGAGAGAGCGTCTGAAGCTCTTTGTAGAAGGAGCAGAACATCCTAGTCGATGTTCAGAGGCTGTAGTTCTGGACTATACACACATACAATCTAATACTCTCTCTCTCTCTCTCTCTCTCTGGCTCACACGTACGCTCTCGTTCTCTCTCGCTTCACGTGACGGTACACGGGTCGAAGAGCTTCTGGATAAGGAAGCTCGTTCGTCGAAGTACTTCGGGGGTGAGGAGAGACTGGTAAGCTAGGGGGTGTAATCATCAAAGTGACCCACACCCCGTTAAACGGCTCACGCCTCGATCACAGAGACAAGCCGTAACGGCGACGTTACGAGCCGAGTGATACCAAGCCTCCGCAGTGTCCCGGGCCTTCCGAGGGTGTCACGCTGGATTTAATTAATGCAATTTAGCATCCATCCATCATCTCGCGCGTTTTTGCCTTAACGAGGGCTCCTGCCGTTACTGCCACCGCCGTGACATCGATGTCGCCACTTTCTCTCTCTCTCTCTTTCTCTGTCTCTCTCTATCGTTCTCACTCACTCTTTCTTTCTTTATTGGTAAGCGAATACAGGAGTGAGGCCACGGGAGCCACTTTGATGACGAGCACAAGCCTCTCGACGCTTATATCGACACCTGGAACGTCCCAACGATCCCTTTCCCTTCTTCTATTTCCCTCTCTCTCTCTCTCTCTCTCTCTCTCTATATATATATATATATATATATATATATATATATATATATATATCTTTTTAGGGGCGACCAAAATCGTTTTGCTGGCAGACATACACCCCAACATGTCTGGTGTATTATAATACAAAGAAGACATTCTAACTGCTCGGTAAAGGAATTCACTGAAATGAACATCGTGAAAAGGAATGAACTGTCGTGCAAAATGACGACTCAATTGGCAACGATATCAAAATTTATGATCACCAAAGGAAAATAAAATTTAGAGGGGGATAGATTTTTCTTGTAAAACATTCATTAAAAATGAACCCCTAGAAGCCCTCTTAGCTCGCATTTCGTGAGAAACATCGGGAGCTTTATGGTCACCCGGGCGTATTAAATAACGTCATGGAAGGCGAAGGTAATGCGTTAAAGCGACGTGTGCTCGACGGCAGCAGCTGCCGATACATCGTTCCCGTTTGCCAACGATCAACGATGTCGACGAATAATGATAACGTGGAAAAAATTTCACGGAAGCCGATGAAGAGAGATGGAGATAGAAATAATCTGTGTACATGTGAATGTGTTAGTCGGATTAAACGGCGGTTGGCTTGATTCCTCTCTCTCTCTCTCTCTCTCTCTCTCTTTCTCTCTCTCTCTCTCTCACACACTCTTTCTTCCCTTTTCTCTTATCTCGTACGTGACCGCTACGAACGAGCTTCTGTCATGTCTCTTACTGTAAAAGATGACAGTAATCGAGCGGGTGACGTACCAGAGGATTTTTAAAAGAGATGGATAGTCACTTGACTATATATAGACTTCGAAGGAAGATCGTGTAAATGGAGAAAAAATGGAAAATCTCGATGAAGAGTGACACGATAAAAAAACAATATCGATCCGTTAACCAATCTCTGATATAAGGCATTATTGATAATGGAACATAATATTGGCGATATTGGTTACAATGTAGCTGGCCATTTAAGCGTTCAAAACGTCGATCCTGATATGATTCGTTAATCTGATTTTTCTTGGGTCTTTTCAACAAAAGCAGCACTTTTATTGACATGCATTTCGCGAATCAATGCATCGGCGATGAATATGATGAATATAATGAGACAACCGGCGCAAACGGAAACGTCAAACGAGCGCGATCGTGAAAAAAAGAAAGAGAGAGAGAGAG
Organism: Vespa crabro; assembly: GCF_910589235.1. NCBI lineage: Eukaryota > Metazoa > Arthropoda > Insecta > Hymenoptera > Vespidae > Vespa > Vespa crabro. Next base: position 10,949,953 of record NC_060959.1, read on the forward strand.
GGAGAGAGAGAATGAGAAAGAGACAGGAAGGGAGAGAGAACGTCGATAATTTCGTTCACGCGCGCAGGATCACTCCCGTGTTGATTTTCCATTTTCGATGACTGACGCGTTGGTATCCGTGGGAAGAGTTGCGGCTGAACATCCCAGAGGTGGCAATCCATTACGATCGTATAGATCGTACGATCGATCGCATTTCGTTCCACTAACGAACTGTAGAGTTTGATAAAATATTATTCGATCTTGAAAAACACAAGAATCCATTGATCGTTAATCATTTTAATTGCTGTAATAAATAAATAAATGTCTTATGAGATACCGTTCGTTGTCGATAAAAATAAATTAATTTTTCAAAAGTATCCTTTGCATGCGGATTTTATTTCCCTTTTTTTTTTTTTTACCTCTCGTCAATAATCACGATTGATTCTCGACAGAATCGTGCTATCGTAATCGCGTTAAAGGGAACATTAAGCAGCGTTTAGCAAAGGTCGACGATTGCTAGTCGTGCGAAAGAGAGAGAGAGAGAGAGAGAGAGAGAGAGAGAGAGGCAGGGAGGGAGGAGAGGAGAGGAACAGCTCGAGAAGCGACTCGAATATATATCACTCATAGTGAATGCAGTTTAATCGATGGGCGAGGCCTCTAATTATATAGCTGATTGTCGATGCTTCGATCTCGCCTAGGTACGGTTCACCATCTGCATTACGAGTGATTACAGTTGGCGTCCACTTGAAAACGCGATCGATCGCACGGACTATATCGTTCGTTGTTTCGTCGATCCGAAATTCTATCGTTATTTCGACCACTTTGATTTTCTCTTTTAAAAGAAAAAAAAAAAAAAAAAAAAAACGAAACAAAAAAGGAAAAAAGAAAAAAGAATAAAAAGGAAAAAAAAAAAAATAAACAAAAGCGAAAATAGGTAAAAGAAAAATGACGCGAAAAATATTGAAATTTGTGATTTTTACCAAGAGAAAAAAAAGTCAATTTAACGATGCAAATAATAAACGATCTTATTGCATTAATAATAATTTGATAAACTTTGTGCGGAAATAGAAAATAATTTCTAATATTATAGTCAATGTAATGTTACGAATGTTAATGACAAGAAACATTTCACCTCGTGGCACCTGCCACTGAAATTTACATGAATCATTGATAATAATTTCCTTCGGCAAAACGATATTACCGATGTATGTATGGATATATATATATATATATGTATGTATGTATTTATAACGATTTAAGAATGGTACGTCTAATCAAATCAGTCTGGTTTCCTGATCACGATCGGTTCGCATCATCGAGATTTACTGCTAACGGGAACGTATCAAAATTTGATCATTCGTGAATATAAGCCGTCTAATAATATGACAACGCACGTCATTACATATAATCCATAGAGATGAGAATACACTTATCGATACGCGTTTACACGCGTATCAACATCGATAATTATCGAACAAGCAAGGTTAATTTGTAGTGCGTATCGTTAGGCGACCATTCTTGAAAGAGTCATCATTAATCAGTTCTGTTGATCTAAAGATGAATACGGGTTTTGTTTGACTCGCCTTCCATTTAAATTTCGACAATATTGTAAAAGTCGTAGAGAAATCAGAACGATCATTATCAGAACGATCGGGGATACTATTAAATAAACTCGTTGAATCGAAACGTTTCAATGAAAAAAAAAAAGAAAAAAAAAAAAAAAGAAAAAACCCTCGAAGATCTTTTGGAGCCTGACAAAAAGGAAGAGTGATTTCCATCTTCCGGTCCACGCTTCGTCTACTGCAGACAATCCCGACATTACGCAAACGAAAGGAACGCAGAGATATTCATGAATCCCGCGAATGAAAACGAAGGGTGGATATCTAATTGTCTATCTCGTAGCAACCACCTTGCGTCGGGAAAGTTATGCGGTTGAGAGAGAGAGAGAGATAGACTCGTCTCGATTTGGTCCAGCGTGAATCCCTTTTCTCCCTTTGCTAACGTACCTCGTTCTCATCTGGCATAATCAATCATGCTTTACACCCTCTGCTGTCTCTTTTCTCTGTCTCTCTTTAGTCATAAATTAGCCACCAAACGACGTCTTCTTGAATTTTCATTTATGAACTCTTAGTCTCCTACTAGGTACATGATTCGTCCAATTTATCGATTCTGTTGGAAATATATTTTTATTGTAAATGCTAGTAATTTTTTCTCTCTTGTTCCTCTCACTAACTATTCTCCTCGACATCTATGAATTTACCATTCGAAAACATTTCAACTGTATCGGTCGGGGCTTGAACTAAAGTGTCAGCCCTAAGCGAGAGAAGTGAATGTAAAAAAAAAAAAAAAAAACAAAAAAAAAAAAAAACACAAAAAAGAGAAAAAGAAAAAAGAAATAAAAAAAAAAGAAAAAACACGTGCCACGAATTTTGTTGCTTTCGACGGGACACCAGTGACGTATCCGATGCGATGAGCTCGAAAACTACGTCGTGGACGACAATAACGAGGATGGTCGTACATGGACGAAGCATTCATCGAAAAGCGTTACGGAGGAAAGGAGATAGAGAGGTGAACGGAAGACTACATAGAAGAGATGGGAATAGAGAGAGAGGGTGGGAAGGAGGGAGGAAGGGTGGGAGGGAGAGAGAACAGGCTGGTACGCCTTTCAGTTTTGTGCGGCGAGGGGAAATTGAAACAGCTAACCGCGTTGGCGTTGACGAGGAAGAGAGAAAGAGAGAAAGAGAGAGGAATGAAAGGAGAGGGTGCCTCGAGCATGCGGGAGAGATTCAATCAAACGAACGCATATAAATGAGTCGTTTCAGAGTAAAACTGAATTATACGCCGGCCGCTTCTATATATATAAGCGTCGTGTATGGCCGAATATATATATATATATATATATATATATATATATATATATATATATACACTCACTGCATTCACGTGTAAAGTATGTGTGAGAGAGAAAGAGAATATCGCGAACTCACGGATAACAGTTGCTCGTACTATTCTACTCTTTCTCTTTCTCCCTCCCTTTCTCTCTCTCTCTCTCTCTCTTTTTCTCTTTTTTTTTTGGCTAGATGCAAGACAGAACGTACATCGAATATCCAGAGAACGTTCATTCGTGGACCCTTACTCGAAAAGATTCGTTTGGATAGCGCGACGATACAATGGCGCGATGAAAAAGCTAAATCTGTTTTATTAGATGAATGAATTAAATACAAGAAGAAAGAAAGAGAAATAATAGGATGGATGGAAAGATAGAAATCTTCATCCATATTAGGAAAACCTTTTCAAACTTGTAATACTTGGGCCCTTTTATTATAACGAATCATTCAAGAATATTATTCTTCATATTTTCCTTTTCGAGAATCCTAATGATTATTCTGTGGTCAACTTAATTTTCATCGATTCAGAAATATTCAATTTAAATGTCATATATTTAAATTCAATATTCTGATGTATGAATCTAATGTGATTTTTAATAGAATCCCATTTCATGATCAAAAAGGATTTATTCTTGAGATGAGCTCTATTTTAACTTCCCCAGAGTAATCATTCTATCGATGTCTCCCACATTGAAAGAATGGAACTTAGTATACTCTCACATCGAGTTACGGTCGTAACTCAAATAAGACTGCGAGAAAATCAAGAAGAAGATCAAGAAGAAGAATAGTACGTGTTAGGTGAGAGAAAGAGGAAAATGGTTGTTTCTTGGATTCTGGTAAGTAAGGGGAAAAGAAGGAAAGAAAGAGAGAGAGGAAGAGAGAAAAAGAGAGGGAGAGAAAGGAATGGAAAGACACAAGGATAGGTCAGTTGGGTGGAAGAAAAAGTAGCAGAGGAAAAAAAAAAGAAAAGAGGGAAAAGAGAAGAGTGAGAGGGACAGGAAGGCTATGGCCGCAGACCGCAGAAGGAAATTAAATAACCAAACTTTTCCAGTAGGATTCCAGGGGATACTTTGGGAGTCGACGACGCCAAGCGTACGGCGATGGCGGCGATGGTGGCGTCGACGGTGGCGGTGAAGTGACTGGAAAGAATCAAAAGAACAAACGGTGACTGAGGGAGTGCTGTTGGTGGGAGTAAAAGAGAAAAAGAAAGAGAGTGAGAGAGACAGAGAGAGAGAGAGAGAAAGAAGAAAAAAGTAAGCGAGACCAGGCCGGTAAGAACTGCAAGACAAACGTGACTCGGTCCGCCATTTTGTGCCTTCTTTGTCCTTACGTCGGTCTTGGCGTCGCTTCAACGAATTTCCTAACTTTTCTCCATCCTTCTCTCTCTCTCTCTCTCTCTTTTCTTTCTTTCTCTTTCTCGTGCATTTACTACGCTCCAACCATCGTTCTTCGCCGTCGCGAGGCTACCAGAAACTTCGAATCCTCTTTCCCTTCATTTGTTTTTTCTTCTTATTCTACTTCTTCCTCCACCTTTCGCTCGACTTTCCTCTCGCCAAGTTTCTTCATTATGCCAATGGGCCCGATGTGTCGCGTCACGTAAAGGGGTTCACGAAAACGTAGCCGAAAACTCGCCTATTCTTCTTATTCTTTCCTTGACCCGTAATTCTTTATCTCTCTCTCTCTCTCTCTCTCTTTTTCTCTCTTTCAACACTGCAGGCTGGTCGCTGATCAATTTTCTCGAAATTCTTTCAATGTACGTAATGTACGTATCGAAAAGAAATTCTTTATACTTTAAGTAGTACGCTCGATGCTACTACCACCAGTAGATTTAGATTTAGGATAAAGTTTGCCTGAAGCAAAGAAAGAAAAGAAAAGGAAAAAAGAAAAGGATAAAAACGTTGGAGGACCAATCGGATTGGTGAAGTTAAAAAATTGTTGGAACGATATTATCTTTGAATTATTTTTTAAGATAATTATTTTTCAAGAAATGAATTCGACGATATTGCAACGAACCAAAATGTTTCGTAATTTCGCGATTTGAGGACAAACAAAGGTACTGAGAATGGCATGTCTCCGGCAATTAGCGGGGGCCTCGGATAAAGGGTGCCGCTCTTGCTTTGAGCTCCGTTGATACTGATAATTGGACGAGGCCCTGTCGCAACGCGTAGCCGGCTTAGTGACGCTCTTCTATCTCACTCTATCTCTCAATCTTCCTATCTATCTATCTATCTCTCTATCTCCATCTCTGTCCCTCTCTCTCTCTCTCTCTCTCCCTCTTTTCGGTCCACCGACACCTAGGTGTCCAGAATAGCTCGAGGTAACGAGGCAATCTAGAAGCGCGATTTGGCTTAACGACAAAAGCGATTTCCAATCACCGAGAACAACAGGAGCACGGAGAGGCTGCTGCATAACTAGATCGTTCGAGACACTTCGTATCAAGCCCTTCTACTCCTCCTTTTCCTTCTCCTTCTTCCTTCTCTTATTCGTCTTTGTTTTTTTCCTTTTTCAATGCATTCCAGATCTCTCTCTCTCTCTTTCTTTCTTTTTTTTCTCTTTCGCTCTTTTAAAACTCAACTTTGTTCTTTATTCGTTTTCAAACCGTTCGAACGCTTTTACAGGAAACGTCCATCGTAATTCCTTCGAATGGATTGATTTAAGACCAAGACAATTGCATCGGAAATTTCGTTTTATTCGATTATGAGAATTAAAAAGAGAAGCGTACATACTCTATCGTATTTTATATAAAGGAGTTTAGATAAATGAGAAGAATCTTTTAATTCTTCTTTCTTTCTGTTTGTTTTTTTATTTTGTTCTTCTCACACGTGCAAGCAAATACGAGTTTATTCGATCGATTAACCATAAATGACCGCCAGCGAGATAAATCATTTTTACATACCCATTACCTCGTGTTTCATTAGAACACTTCCGAAGTGCATCCACGATCGCCATCCCATCCTCCACGAGGTCGTGAACCGCGACGAGTCGTAAATGTAAGTCGCAACGATAAAGCAAAAGCGAACTCGAAAACTCGATCGCTTTTCGTGATGCACCTGAGCCAAGGAGAATTAAACTTTGCCTATGTAATATATTATACGTATAAACGACAGAGGATATATTTAATATTATAAACGAAAGTCCGTATCAAGGTATAATGAAAAATAATTATCGATTTTACGAACGATAAATATATTTGTATTTTTTCTTTTTTCTTTTTATTTTTTATCTCTTTTCTTTTTTTTATATAATTTATGAAAATACGTTAAAATGTATACAAGGAATAAAATTCAACGAAGAAAAACGACGAGGAAAATCCGGCATTGAAAGGACGACAGAATTCACATAGGTGAACGAAGATTTCAAGAAATTTCGAGATTTGGATTCCATGCGGATGATGGATGCGAACAGCCTTCGAGAGAGAAAAAAATAGAAGAAAGAAAGAAGAAAGAAGAAGAAGAAGGGAGGGACGTCAGAAAGGAGTCGACTTCATCGTGTCTCCGTCAACGCGACCGTGAGAGAAACGTTTCGGCAGTCGGAGACGGACGAATGCAATTTTTCATGGACGCCACCAAGGCGGAAGTCTACCGGAA